>NW_010966177.1:2468970-2471156 GCF_000463585.1 Tarenaya hassleriana | reverse complement strand
GCGTCGTGATGATGAGTCTTGGTTTAATTATAATACAATGTTTTTATTAGTCAAGAATTATGACTCCATCTAGTCAAGAGTACACATCCTTATTATATTTTTCATTACGCTAGTTTGTACATGAATTGCAATTTAAAAATGCTTTTTATTAATGATTTTAACAGTCAAAATAATATTTAAAAATTCTGTTACTGTACCATTACACACAGTAATTAACATAATTTTTTTTTTTGTGATAATCAGGATAGTTTCCGAGTTTTCGACTTGATTATATCCACCCTAAATCCGAGATCAATCTTTGTATATGAACCATTTTGGTTTAGAAATTATATCTCTCGTCACCAGTGAAATCGAACCCAAGACTTTGAAAATGATTTTATCACCTCTCAACCACTGGATCACCACCGTTGGGTTAATTAACAAAATATTGTATAATAAAACCGATACAATAACCACAATTCAATAATAAAATCCGATCTCATAACTGTTTTTAAGCGGTGGACCTTATTTGGTTATTATTTATATAGATTTTTGTCTTTTCCAGCATATATTTGTTTAAAATAATATAGTAATTAGTCATTATAATATGCATCAATTATATAGATGGAATCCAATTATCTATCTGTCAGGAAATTATTGTTGAACTAATTTATTTAGATTTATTATACGAAATCGAAGATTTGATGCAGGGAACATGTAGATGTTAGGGCCGCATTGTTAAACAAATAAAGGTTGTTCAAACTCATAAGCGATTGAGTTGAGTGTCCATATAGACAAGTTGGATGAATTTAAGATAATATATATAATTATGTAAGAATAAATAATAAAAGAAATAAAAAAGGGTTTTAATTTTAATTTTTTTTTTGTAGGATAAAAAGTTTTTGTGGTTTGCTTGGAGGCATTGCCAACTAACAATCTGCCCCATGTTTATCCGTATTCATATCTATCTATACATGTTATGATACATATATGCAGTTGTCTATATATTTATATATGTGTATGTATATATGCAGTTGTCAATATATATGTGTATGTACTATGTATGTATATGCAGTTGTCGTTGGCAATCGTAACGTGACTTTCATGCAAGAATGCGTCTTCTTGTTTCCCATCCTCTTTTCTTGGACAGCTCTATATATTATCCTAACCGCTGCTGATTCCTTTTTTTTTATTATATATATTTATATTTGAATTGTGAAACTTAGAATATATTCCGTATTAATATTAAATTTAGAAATTATCTTAGCAAAAGAAAGGAAGAAAAATAATTCCGTGTGGAATTACGCGTCTATAAACAATCATTTTTCCCCTTGCGTTATTATTCGTCTGCAATATTTTTATTAACAGAAAAATAATAATAATGATAGGGTTTGCCATAGGTGAGGCTGAAACTGGGCCCAATGAGGCCTAACTCTGATCCACAAATATCCAATGGGCCCACTCTTTAAAGTCTGCCGTTTTGGTCATAAATATTCGGGTTTATCTGTTTTTTTTTATAATTCGCGTCTTATATAATTTTTAAACTTGTTTTTTTTTCTCTCTTCAATATTCTAAAATCTTTCTTTCATGCATAAAAAAAATGAATAAAATTCCCGAATTTTTGCCGTAAAAAATACAAATTCCAGAATATTTAACTTTTTTAAATCCTGAAAAGTAGAAGAACTTGTGTGAATTTAAGAAGATGATTGGATCGTTATGTGGACAGCCAATGATTCTCGGAGTGTGATGTGAGAGTGCTGGCTCATCCGCAGACGTGGATAACGAGTTTTCTTTTCCCGAATCCTGATCCTTTCGAACCACATCGCACACACACGCCACACACATATATATATATATATATATATATATATATATATATATATGCATGTGTCAATAATACAATTTGCATATACTCTTAATATAACTAAAATTACCCAATCGGAGTTAATTGAGTGATAGTTTGTTTGTGAGGGTAAAGTTATCTTTATCCCAAATCATATTTTCGAGTGGCCGTTAAAAAATGTAATTTAATTGTAATAAGATTATCGTGCGATCGAATGTCCAGTAAACCAATTTAAATTAATTTTAGTTATTTAAACTAATTCCGATAACACCAATTGGAATTAGTACTAATTAAATATATATATATATATATATATATATATATATATATATATATATATACACAAAACAGGCTTAATGTATTT
>NW_010966177.1:2420354-2463472 GCF_000463585.1 Tarenaya hassleriana | reverse complement strand
TGTAATATCAACCCCCGTTGACAAGTATATTAGACCCAATAATCCATGGTTCTCTCTGCAAGTAATGGCTGCCAAATATTTGACCGATAACTTTTTTACATCTTATTTTTTAAAACCTATGACTGGGTATATCACCTATCATGAGCAAGATGTTCAAGGTCCAAACTTGGGAGGATCAGTAGGTGAAGTGGTTATCTCGTTTCTCCGTTGTACAACTAAAACTGACTTGTTAGGCTAGAAGTACATCTTGTCGGAAAAATAGCCATCTCTTATTTGTTTTGATTGTTCAGAGAGTGAAGGTCTATCGTCTAAACGAAGATGGTAAATGGGATGACCGAGGAACTGGACACGTCACTATCGACTATATGGAGGTTTGTAGTAATTTTCACCTGGTTTCGTGATTTTCTCCTGATCCCTGAACTTTCAGCACTCACTCTGAATTAAACTTCTCAAGTCTCTGATGGCTTAATTATTAAGTGGAAATGCTATACAATGCAGCGAACAGAAGAATTGGGTTTATATGTGATTGATGAAGAAGACAATGAAACACTAATTGTGCACCACATCAGCCCTGAGGACATCTACAGGAAGCAAGAAGGTACGCTTTGTGCATTATGGTTGGAATTTAGCTGTGGTATCTTCAATAGTCTGCTGTTTCTTTTTCTCTAGATAAGTGTTTATCTGTTTCAATGCACAGACACAATTATCTCATGGAGAGACCCAGAGCGCTCAACAGATATGGCATTGAGCTTTCAAGAGACGGCCGGATGCTCTTATATTTGGTGAATGATGGGAATTTTCATGATGTCTTCTTTTTTCCATTCTCAATTTCTGCTGTTCACTTCCTGACTGCTAAACCAGCTTTTCTGTCATATCCAGGGACCAAATCTGTACTATACAACGAAATATGCATTTCAACTCTCTTAACAGTAGGTTTTTCTCCCTGGAAAATTATAATTATTGAATAATCTATTTGCCTTTCTTTCTGATAATCTTCTTTAATCTGGTAAATTCTTGTTCTATTCTGCTCCCGTTTCATGTGTGATTGAATTGGAATTTGGCATTTTAATTTGCTGCTATAGCAATAAGAATGTTTTGCTAAAAAATCGTTTCTATGGCCATTTGTGCTTCAGAGTTCAGAATATATGAATGAAAACTGTTGCAGCACTTACATAGTTATTGAAACTTTTTTGTCATTGTTAGATGCTTGGCTCTTTTACTTGTATACTTTTTAATCTGTAACGAATTTCGTATTTGACAACATTACCATCTGTGATCAAGCAGGCGAAACATTTCACAGCCTGAACAGTGAGTTGAGAGAGCTTCCTGCAGTGGAGCTTCCTACTCTTCCTCTAATACTCAAGGTTTCAAGATTCTATTGCCTTACGCTTTCATAATGTTGTGATTTATTTTGATGATTTCCCCATTGTTGTCATTTGTCTCGTCTCATTTGTGGTTAAAATTGCAATGTAGCAATCTCAGTAGTAATATTTTATGTAGGGGATTGCAACATTACATATAAATTCTTTCCTCTTGTCTTGGCTGTTTTCCGTTGCATTTTCAACTTCCTCCTCTCCCTTCTCCACCATCTGAATGATTTCTTGTTTGTCAAATCTTCATATGTTCACTTGTACATCAGAGATCTACAGGCTCTTTTATCTCCAAATATTTATCTTTTTGGTGTGCATCTGTTTTAGCACATCAGTAGATGGAAGTTTTCTTGTCAACTTTATTTCTTTTCTTTTTTTTATTTCTTTCTTGGTTTTCTGTTTTTAAAATAATTTATTACAATGTCCTCTGCAGATTGTGACTGAGAGTGGCATTGCAGATCAAATGCGGCTAACTGAGCTAATTTTGAAGGATGTAAGTGTGTGATATTTTTCAACGGTCTGCTAATTTTGTTTGTATAAAAAACAGGTGTTCTTGTCCTTCACAATTTTGTTCTAGTCTGACACCCATGTTTGCTCTCTTGAGGGAAAATCTTGTTACAGCTCCATTTTTTTACTCAGTAATTTCCTTTTGTTTTCCTCTGATTCAAAGTTTGTGCATGTGCACAATGCATTTTGGCTATGGAATGGATTCAGTTAATTTATGGGCCAGAGATAACGGAAAAGTGTTCAAATGCATTTTTGGCTGGAATAGTAATTGTTCATCCATCAGTTATTTATTCTTATGTATATTGTCCCGAGGAGTAGATCCTATAAACCTCCTCAATCTACGTTCTTGCTTTGATGCAGGATGGTTTCTTCCGGAGACTGATGAATGTATTCAAAATATGTGAGGACTTGGAAAATGTTGATGGCCTTCACATGATATTCAATATAGTCAGAGGAATCAGTTAGTATTCACATTTCTCTATTTAAATTTCTTCATCCTTAAATATTTCAGAACGGTTATGTAATATCAACATTTTTTGTTTTTTATATGCAGTTTTGCTCAATAGTTCTCAGATCTTTGAGAAAATCTTTGGGGATGAACTAATAATGGAAATTATTGGGTGTCTTGAGTGTAAGTATCTTGTCACTGGTCAAACTTTAAAGATCTTTTTTGAAAACCAGTGAGGGGAATGAGATTCGGAACATAATTATCGGTTATTTAGTCGTATTTCTCTAGAAACTCTTTTAGTTACTGTGAAAATATCGCAGCAGGGAATCTACTTATTATTCATTTAGTGCCATGAAACTCATCTGTCTCTGTCGAGAATGTCTGTTGCCCAAACGATCAGATGGACTGTTCCTTTCAGGTCTCTCTGAAACCTTGTTGGTATTTGATTTTTTTTTTCATTAAGTGTATAGTTTGTGCTTAACGTTTGTGTTCTCATTATCTAGGGTGTGCTTGTATAATGTGAAAGTTATTGCCGATGTTTTTCATTCTTGTGTAGGCCAATACTTAATAATTAATATTTGATACTGTGGTTTCTGTGTTTTGCTTTTTTCTTCTTACAGATGATCCTGATGTTTCTCAGTCGCAACATCACCGGAATTTTCTGAAAGAGCACGTTGTTTTTAAGGAGGTAATACTATGTTCCCTTTTTCTATATTCCATGTTGCTTAGTACCAGTCAAGAAGCATAGATTAGGAAATGCAAGAGGCATATGGTATTATGGTTCTGATAAGAAGAGAAGATGCTTGGTTGGTTGCAATCCGTTTTAGAATTAGATTTATCTAGGTTCCATGGGGAAAGAAATTTCAGATTCAGGATCACCTTGGCACTTTATTGTTTGCAGGCTATACTGATTAAAGATCCTCTAGTCCTTTCAAAGATACACCAGACATACAGAATTGGTTATTTGAAGGTTGGATCTCATGATCAAGCTCTGTAAACTTCTCACATTTTTTTCTGTAATTTTAAGTCACGACTTTTCATTTCTTGCAGGATGTTGTTTTGGCTAGAGTACTAGATGATGCTACAGTTGCAAACTTGAATTCAATAATCCACGCAAACAATGCTATTGTAAGTTGGGCATAGAAAATTTACATGTATGATATTGGCATGCATGCATCCCGTATTGTTCTCTTGCTCATTGCTCTTTATCTTCTGTAGGTTGTTTCTTTGCTGAAGGATGACAGCACCTTTATCCAAGAATTGTTTGCAAGGTTGAAGTCACCTTCTACATCTGCAGAATCCAAGAAAAATTTGGTAGTTCCTAGCATCAAAATGCCCTTCTCATTTTGTTTGGGACTGGATGTTCTTATATATAAGTGTAAATAACGCATTGAACTTATTTTGGAATTTTTGTTGGAAAGAAAAGATTCTAAAGGGATCTAGAGGAATAAGAAATTCTCTGGGAAAACTGTACTTTCTATCCTTGTGATTAACCTAAATGCATTTTCTCCAGTCTGATATCTAGATGAACTAGAAATGGAAATAGATGGAAATTATCTCTTTACAAGAGCCATATTGACATTCAGGCGAGTTAACCTGACTGATGTGTTTTCATTCTGTATGAAATAGGTGTACTTCTTGCTTGAGTTTTGTAGTTTAAGCAAGAGCCTCCAGGTGGTGCAGCAGCTGCGACTTTTTAGGTATGCACTTTACAGAGACTAAATGTATTGTTGTCGAGAATGAGTCTCCTGGAAGAGTGGCCTTTGCACGTGTATCAGTTGTTTCATGATCACACCTGGCTTATTTTGTTTAATGCTTCTTGATAATCGTCTATTAACGAGTCATTGTATCTCAAGCTCCCTGCTCATTTATTTAATTATTTTGTAGGGATCTCATTAATGAAGGGATTTTTGACATCGTAGTGGATGTCTTGCAGAGTCCAGACAAGAAACTTGTATTAACCGGGTATATTAGCCATAACAGATTGTTGTGGTACCTTGGTTTTCATCGTCTCACTTTCCCATCCAATTGTCTGTACAACAAATATCTATTCTGTATTTCTAACATATTTACTCAAGATTTTTGTTAATGAATGCAGGACAGACATCCTCATTCTTTTCATGAATCAGGATTCCAACCTTTTACGTACTTACATTGTTCGGCCAGAAGGAACTCCTCTCCTTGGTCTCCTGGTAATTTGTTTGATTATTGGATTGTTTCTCCACATGTGAGGCTTGCCTGTTTCTTTCCCCCCTAAAGTGAAGCTCACCTAACCCTTCACTATAGTAACCTGTTCCATTGTCTGTTTAACAGGTGAAGGGATTGATGGAAGATTTTGGTGATAAGATGCATTGCCAGTTTCTAGAAATTATACGAAGCTTACTGGATTCAAATGCATTGTCTAGTGGAGCTCAGGTTCATAGTTGTTGCCTTTCATTAATCATTATCCCCTTTTTCTGATAAGCTGAATAGGGATGTTATTCTATTCATTTTATGTCTACTAATGTGTGACTCATTTGAAAGTCCAAAGTTATCAAGAAAGATAGTTTCGATTTTTTCTGCTCTGATTGGTTATTTTTGCATGTAGTTAATTAGAAGCTGAAACTTCATTCCTAAAAATTGTCTTTGAAGTCTACAAATTGGTGTTAGTTTTTTTGTTTTTTGTTTCCTTTGTTTTTTTACATATCCACTAGATGTTGGTGGAAAGGCCCTACAAATTTTCTGTGAACCTTATTCAGGCTTTGCTTCTAGTCTGGTTGAGAGTCGTCATGATCTTTATTAAACAAAGTTCTTCAATGAATCTTTCACTTTAGCAGAGAGCGAATATCATGGATATTTTCTATGAGAAGCATCTACCTGAGTTAGTTGATGTTATAACTGCCTCATGTCCTGAGAGGCCTGACAGTAAATCTGAAGGTGCGGCCAGAAAAATTGGAAGTCATCATAGTGCGAGGCCTGAAGTCTTGTCAAACATTTGTGACTTGCTGTGCTTCTGCGTTCTTCAAGATTCATCGAGGACAAAGTAATTCTTTTTATTCTTATCACTGTAAATTTTTTGTTATAATCTAATGGTACTAACCTTCTTATACTGTGAATTTTCTTCCCTTGTCTACAGGTGCAATTTTCTTCATAATAATGTGACAGAAAAGGTTTTGCATCTCACACGAAGAAAGGAAAAATACCTAGTGGTTGCTGCTGTTCGCTTTGTCCGAACTCTTCTTGCTGTGCTTGTAAGTAAATTTTGGAATAGATTTAAATGATTCCTTGGAAATGACAGTCAGATACTTGTTTTTCCAGTTTTGCTGAGTGCAAAACTATGAAGAAACGTGAGAAATTGAAGATTTGTTCTCTGGAATAAATCCTTTCTGCCTCTTTATGATTGAAAGTTTGAGGCCTATTAGTATCTGCGATTTAAGAAGCATGAGCATCTTGAGTAGATCAGGATTATTAAAATAAATGAAATAAATTGCAATATACAAAATAAGTGAGTGAACTTTTCTGCATGCTTTTATTTTGCTTTTGTGTTTAACAAAGTTCCTCTGGATCAATAAATTTTAAAGGGTAATACAGAATTGCTGAAACGTTTTTGTATTTCAGGATGAGTACGTGCAAAATTATATTGTTAAGAGCAATCTGCTGAAACCGATTATTGATGTATTTGTTGCCAATGGCAACCGATACAATCTGCTTAACTCCGCTGTGCTGGAGCTTCTTGAGCACATACGCAAGGTTCCATTTTCTTCTTGTTTTCACCCTTTTTGCATCTTAAGTCCTTATTGATGTTGCTCTGTATATAATATCATCGACCACTTTTTTTTTGGTTCAGGGTAATGCAACAGTGTTGCTCAAATATGTAGTTGATACCTTCTGGGAACAATTGGCTCCCTTTGAGCACTTGACCTCCATCCAGGCTTTCAAGGTGAAATATGAGCAGGTATACTATTGTGTCAAGGTCTTGATTTCTGCGTTGGAGATTTGGTTTGGTGTTCCTTACCTAACGACAATCTGCAGTGCTTAGAGAGTGCTGGACCGAAGGGCAATGCTGATTCGATTGAACCTAGAAGAAGAATTGATGAGCGTGCTTTGGATAAAGAGGAGGAAGACTATTTCAACGGGGACAGGTCTGAACAAAGTTAACACATCTGTAACCGTCTGATTCTCCTTGCCTTTTTTTTCTTATGGTTTCTATCCAAACTTGATACTGACAGCGACGAAGAAGATACAGCATCTGCTTCTAACACACAAAAAGAACAACCAAAGCCCCATATCTCCAATGGAGTGGCCTCGAGCTATGCATCTTCAAGGTACATTAATAGCCTCATAGTTGAAATTCATGAAAGTTACATATAAACAAATTTTCTGCGGTAAATTGGTAATGGATGGATGTCTTACTGTTCTCATTAATGTATAGCCCGAGGTCTGGTGGACTGGTAGACTATGATGACGATGACGATGAAAACTATAAACCACCTCCCCGGAAACAACCGGAAGCTTCTGAAGAGGAAGAAGAAGTTGAGTTCCTTAGGCTAAAACGCAAATCCTTGTCTGGAGAAAGAGAGCAGGAGCCATCGAAAAAACAGCGGTTGGTTAAAAGTTGCAAAAAGGAAAGCGTATTTGCTGCCCTCTGTTCGACGCTTAGCCAGGCAGTGCTTCCGGGTAAGAAAACTGCAGGCACCACCACCGCATCTGCAGCAACCCGCTCAACCGAAGCAAACAAAACCTCGCCAGAAGAACAACAACAAGAAGAAACTAATGAACCTGAGAACACCAGAAATTGCAACAGCAGAGGCAGTTCAGATGACGAGAACCGTAAGGACGAAGAGGAATCCACTTCCCGGAGCTTAGATGATACTGACAGCAAGCACGAAACATCAGACAACCGAAAGCTAACCGGTGGGGATGATGAATCTCGATTAGTGCCACAGAAATCATCACCAGAAATGGCTGTGAATGGATCCTGAGCTTTTAACAACAGGTTGGAAGAATAGATTGGATCCAGAAATGGCTTTGGCGCTCTGGCTGGCTGTGTTCTTGCACTTTTGCAGGCTGTGACAGAAGCCAGTTTAATGGCGGCTGAGCTGAGCTGAACTGAACTGAACTGTGAGACAAAAAGGCAGAAAAAAGAAAAGAAAGGGAGTGTGTATGTGGTGTTGCTTTATGATAGTAATGGAAGTTGAAGAAGAAACTGTATAGAGACCCGACGGATGGATGGTGACCAGAGGTAATGTTCTTGTTCATATAGTGTTTTCCAGCCCCTTTCTCTCCCTCTCTCTCTCTATATATACACACACACACACACACACACACACTTGCAAGTGGCATTTGTAAAAACACAATCTATTAGCATCAGTAACTTCATTCATTCGAATCCGGATGAACTGTGTGTGGGGTTCAGATCTTTGTGTTTTGATGATAGATAGTCTCCACTGTAATGGGGTTTCTGTTTTTTGGTTAATTTAGTTGGAATATAGAGTTGTGAGGAGGATGACGATGGATTGGTTATAGAGGAAGCGCCAAAAATGCAAACTTCGTATTTATTTTTCATATAACCTTTTTTTTTCTCTCTCAAGACTCCTGGAATTGTTGCACTTATGGATGTCGTTATTACTAGTAATTATTGTTTGATTTTAAATTTAAAAAAATAAGGGTGGGTTATTTCTTACAGGAGTCGGTCGCATGTGTGTTCTTCAAAAGTGCACACTTCTTGTTTTTTTTTTGTTGGTTGGATTGAATCTTTGTCTTCGTTTGCTTGTAACTACTAGTTGTTTGGTATATCGCACATTTTGTGTAAGAGTTACAATCTAACAGTTTATACAAAACTGTGTAATATTATTTTAATAAATGATTCAATGTAATGATCAGTCAGTGATAGGAGCTATTAATAATTCTCGTGTATTTGATTGGAATATATATATATATATATCCAGCTATGGATTTAGAAATGACGGTAGAAAATGAAACCTACGTTTGAAAACTATATGATAAAAGAAAAAAAAAAAAAAGCGTACAGACCTCTTTTGTTTGTTTTGGTATATAAAGGCACCATCACCTCATATTCCTTATTATTATATATATATATATATATATATATATATGTTTGATTCCACGTGGGAGGGAGGGGTTGGAGTTAATAGTTAGAGAAAGGGGAGATCGTAGGGAACTCGTCCGACTGCGAGAGAAGAAGAAGCGGACAGCCTACGCTTCTCCGGTCCCTCCACCAGGTTTCATTCGTTTCTTTTCCCCTTTTGATTCAATTCTCTCTCCTCTTTCTTCTACGCGTGGTTCTCCTCGTTTTCGGAGTTCCCTCTGTTGTTTTGATTCACTCGCAGAACGGAATTAGACGAACCGTGTGGTTCTTTCCTAGTGTTTTTCTCTTTCAAATCGTACTCTGTGGCATCGATTTCGAGGAAATCATCCAAATCTAGGGCTTCGAGTTGTTAATTATTCGTCATGTCGTCTTGTATGCGAAATTAGGGTTTTACTGTTTTTGCTGAAACTTCAAACTTCATTCTGTTTATATTTGTTCCGAGAAGTGAATCTATCACAAACTGGAAGAATTGGCTTTGATTTGATGTCTCAAGTCTTTGGCTTCATTCGAATCAAAGATTGGGTCTGAAAGAGGATGTTTGTCTTTTTTTTTGTTAAAACTGATTTCCCATTGCTAATGCCTTACGATTCGCATTTCCTTTGGCGAAGAGTTTCTGTTACTATCTCTTTTGCTTGTCTCTTAGTAAATTTATTTAAATTTTGGCTGATTTCTTGAATGAGGATAATAAAGGATAAGCTCTGGGTTCTTGGTTTCTGGACTTTTGAAGTAGGTCTCAGTATTTTTTTTGGTTAAACAAGTGAAGGCAGACCGGGAGAGGATGTCGAGTTCCAAGGAAGAAAAAGCTCAGGCAGCAGCCGAAAGGATCAAGGCTGCAGCTCTGACTGCTGCCAAAGGACTTAGCCGTACCCAAGCTGAACGTGCTGCTGCCGCTGCAGCAAGGAACGTGAATGCATACGGGCAGAAGGAAGAAGGTCCGAGCCGATGGCAGGAGAAAAGGGAAGCAAAAAGGCAGATGTATTTGATGAGTACCGAAAAGGCTGTTAGATTGGGAGAAAGAAAAGACAAGTCAACTTCCTTTGCTGTGGGAACCTCAGCTGCACAGTGCCAGAAATGCTTCCAAACTGGGCACTGGACTTACGAGTGCAAGAACGAGAGAGTCTACATCTCTCGGCCCTCCAGAACCCAGCAACTTAAAAACCCTAAACTCAGAACAAAGCTTTCGATCTCATCCGACCTGGAGGATGGTGAGCCAGATGCTAAAACCGAGAAAGAAGCTGAGAAGAATTCCAAGAAGAGCAAGAGAAAACACCGATCAGACTCTGACTCCGGTAGTGACAGTGAAGCCTCGGTGTTTGAAACTGATAGCGGGTCATCATCAGTTACTGGTTCCAACTCCTCTGGAGAGAGTAGCTCAGATTACAGCTCATCTTCAGACTCAGAGGAAGAGCGAAAAAGGAGAAGGAAGAACAAGACGAAGAAGAAGAAGAAGACACAAAATCACAGAAGGGGAAGGCGCAGAAGATACAGCTCGTCATCCGAATCTTCTGATTCTGAAACTGCATCGGACTCGGATTCTGGTGATGACAGGAGCAGTAGAAAGAAGAGCAAGAGGCGCAGCCGACGGGAGTGAAATTGATCCCAAGAGATTACAGTACCGTTTCAGCTCTGCAAGAAGACAATCATATATGGCTTCTTCTTTGATCTTCTCTGAAACCTTTTACTTATGTTTGGTCAGTTTATGCGTTTGGTTTTGTAATGAACTCTTTTTGGAGTTTTGTTTCTGCATCTTTTAGGCTTCACTTTCACTTGTGAAAGAAAAAGGGAGCAGTTCCTCAGGTTGATTGTTTCTTCCTCTTTTGTTTTAATCAATGCCTTATCAACTGCTGCTTCTTTATATATATATAATTATTTTAGGAAAAAACACATACTTTGTCTTCTACAAATACAATTCAAAATGGCTGTTCTTATTTTGAGGTGATTGATATTTTGTTTATTTAACTCTATGTTAGCAAGTTTATTCTTATCTAACCGATCCCAAATTCGGATAAAAGATTAGAAGATTTTGCGATAGATTGATAGCCACCAAATTTAAAACCAATGATATATCTTACATAAACTAATATCATATCTTACATATAATGAATTCTAATAATATAAAATTTGAAATTGTAAAATTTGAAATTGTAATAAATTTCGATAGAGTTAATTCAAAATAGAAATGAGTGAAAATGAAGAATTCGATAAAATAATCTTGGAATTAAAACAATGTTAATGTTGATGATTGATATTTTGTTATTTATTTTTTTACATATTTTTTAGTTCAAAGTAGAAAAATCTTAAATTGATTTGATAAGTTTATAAGAAATTTCAAATTTTAAAAGAGCTTGGAATGTTAGTATCAAAACTTTAGTTTCAGACAGTTCATTTCGAATCCATAAACTCAAAAAGAAAAAAAAAAGCACCTCCGCTGTCCAATCTATATATATATATATATATATATATATATATATATCCGAAACGTGGAGCTAAGTTAATATAAAAAAATCATTGATTTCCCTTTTAAAATTAGGAGAAGCATAATAATAGACTTCCAAATGATTTGGAATCCCTTTTTGTCCTGCGGCTACTTTTATCTTATTGAAAGACATTCTATCAGCTCTAGTTTTTTTTTTCCTTTGGTCCTCAAATCCCTTAGTGTTTGCTTGAAAAAATAAAATTCTAAAAGTGAGAAGAAAAATAAATAAATCGGAAACAATTAAATCACGAGGAGAATAACTGTTTTTCTTTCTTTTGTTTTTGGTTCTCGGCGAATTACGTTCAGGAAAAAAAAAAAAGCATTTGTGCGACAAAAAACAAAAAGTGGGCGCTTATAAATTTCGCCCACGCGCGGTTTTTCTGGATCGATGGAAAATGGGCAAAATCACTGGACTATAACCCAGGCATTTCGGGGCGGTGTCGTATACGCCCTATATGCGCGCGTGTAGAAGCATCTGTGTCTTTTATTTTTTATTTTATATAAAAAATCGTAAGCTTTTTTAGTGTGGGTTTTTTCTTAGTCCATATGAATTGATATGGGCTTTTTAATATTCAGTCGGCCCATTAGGCCTTCAATTTTTAGGTGATTTCATAGGCCCTTTTAAAGAGTCTTGAAGCCCGCAAAAGGCTCATTTTGCATATATAGTTATTTGTTTTCTAATTTTAAATATAATTATTATTAGAAATATAAAATATATGGATCCATGATAATAGTTCTTTTAAATTTTCGAAAAAAATATAATATTTGAAAAATGGCAGAAAAAGAGATAAAAAGTAACATACATTTGGTACTTAGTGAAAGTCTTACAAAAAGAAAAATAACACCCACCCCTACAAATATTTTTCTTACTTTGCACGGACCTTGTTAAGATGATAAATTTTACAAAAAAAGAAAATTAGATTAACTTAAAAAAATTTCAATAAATTTTAGTAGATATTTTATTGCACTAAGACTTTTATTCAAAACATTAGAAGATGTTCGTTTTTTTATTTTCCTTTTTGTTTCCAATTACTTTCTATTTTTCCTTCTATCTTAAAATTGTATATAAAAAAAATTTATAATGATCATATACACGATTGTAGTTTCTTTGACAATACTAGTCTTGACTCTGAGAGCGAAAGTTTGGTTTCCTACTCAAATCAATTTTGTTCTCTATGCAATAATGCCGAGGAATTCTCTTTCTTGCGGCAAAGGTAATTTCCAATATCAACTGACCTACTTCCTTCTTTCCATTTGAAAAAAAAAAACCTAAACCCTAGATGATTTGAGAGAATCAGAAGAAAAAAAAAAGGCAGGATCTATCTACAGAATCTAAGAAAGAAACTACAAAGAAAGTGTACGGTCGAACCAGTCTGAAAGGCGGTGTATTTTGGCAGTCAAGCTAGGGTTTCTGCTGAAGAACGTTTCTGCATTGGACAGCATCACCGACACGTCGTGCTTCAACGCTTCCACACTCCGGTAGTAGTTTTTCTCTAACCTCTCTTGAATCACTTCCAACGTTATTGGAACTGGGAACCTGCAATAAGATTCCATTCAATTCCAGATCCCCTGTTCAACAAAACTGTTCATTGTGGCTTTCATAAGAGGGCGGAAAAGGAAACGTACCTGTTGGTGTAGCTGGATTTGCTCATTGCTTGGGTCAGTTTTTGAACGCCATATGAATCCTGACATTAGAATCAGAAATGATGAATTCTCATTAAGTTTCCACATATGCTTAAATCTACTCTAAAACCCCGAGCAGAGAAAACGTTACGTAAAAGTTGTAAACTCTGAGCAGATCACTTTCTCGGGTGAAGGCTATAGACGTTTATGCAGAAGAGATTTTTAGAGAAAATCAACAGAAATCACAGACCTGAGATCTTTTGCCGGAATTCTCTAACTTGGAAAAGGCCGAAAGCAACTTGTTTCGGCCCTCATAATCAATGTGAGGCTGTTCCCACTTAGTATCAGCATCAAAAAGCTCCCAGGGACTGTGAAGATGAGTCTCAGCTGGGTCACTCTTGTATTTAACTGTGTACCTCTCCCATGGACTATCCGGAAAATCTGGTGATTTGGGCTTCACAGCCAGAATCCGACCTTCCCACCAGCTTCCGTCTTCTTCCCCTTCGTTTCTCCACCATACCTTACACTTGTCCCTGCAAGTCCAGTTCCTCTGTATCGCTGCTTCATATCGACTCCTTTCCACAAGAAAATCTGGGAACGTCACCACCTCGGGCAGAGTCAGTTTGAACGATTTACCAAACACTTCAGATTCAGGATCAACGAACTTCAGTATCATTTTACAGCAGCTGTCCCCAGAACCAGGAAGTGTTGAATATCCGAGGCTTTCGAGCTTACAAATCTCCACCGACCTTATATTCCCACCCTTTATTGAGGACCAAGGACCCACTTCCCTCAAGGAGCTAAAGTTCAAGTATTCTTGATGCCCCTGAAAGATAAGAGAGAAACAAGTGCAGCAGTTTAAATAAACTACCTAGAGGTGGTAGGGCAAAGAACAAGATCAGAATGTTCCTTTACCTGTCTCAAATACGCAACTTCATCCCCTTTTTGTGGAATATAGCGGGAACCCTCCTCGTTTGTTGACAGAGTCAACCACGATACCTTTTCTGTTAACTGCTGATGTTTCTTCTTGTCAACAGGCTTAGTTTCACTAAAATGATAGCTAGACCTTCTGTTTCTTGTGGACCTCAGCCGAACTGTTCCTCTAGAAGTCGATCCCCATTCTTCTTGAGGGTTTTGGTGTCTTCCTGCAGCAGAACTGTTCTGATTATCTGTACCCGAATCCAGTGAATCTTGTATTTTTTCTGACATCTGTGTTGAACCACCAGTCAAGTTTTGCAATCCATTGGACTGAGTCCCATGGAACCCATTAGTGGTAGCTTCATGGGAATTTGCGCTCGTATTCTGATCCTGACTACAGGAACCCCGAGTCGTTTCTTGAGTGACACTGGCATCCCCACCAGACATACTCTTTTGTTTGCGTAATTTCGATCTTCTGTAAACATAATCAAACATCTTTTTGGGATATGAACTTGACCCCGGAGAATCATTTGCAGTTGAGACAGGATCATTCATCTGAGGATTTGATTCCTGCTCAGGTTCATCTCTCATGATTAAATCTGTTCTAACCACGCCATCATCCACGTGTATTTCTGATGCAGTGTCACATTTATTGTCTGCAGAACCAACGAGTATTGCATCAGCTCCACCATTCTCCTGATCTGCTGCCAATGATTTCGTTTCCTGCTTCAGCGGTGCTTCGGGATCCCTTGAAATCCTCTTTGAACGTATTTTCATCTTCATAGATATAGGTGGAAGACTGTCCTTTAGATCATGCAAATGACCAGGTGCATGCTGAGAACAGCTAGAGGCACGCACCTCATCAGCTATCTTAGATCCATTGGGTGACCCGTCCAGCCTAGTAGATTGTTCCTCGCCATTTGGCATCCCATTTGAAGTCACGGTATCAATGACAGCTACAGTGGCATCCATATCCCTCTGAACTCCAGCACAACTAGGAGTTATGTCACCATTATCATGGTGGTTCATGTGTTCACTAACATTACTTTCCTTTTCCAGCAAGTTAGAGCTAGTAAATCTACTTGGCAACATGGCTTTGCTAGCTCTTTTTCTCTTTGATGTACGAGTTTTAACCATTCCCCACTTGATTTTACCCACATCCAATCCTTCACGTTGGTCCGAGTGAATCTTAGAGCTCTCAGAATCCACCAAGTCTTTGACACTAACATTATCTGAAGATGGAAATGGAACATCAGAGGATGATCTGAGTGTGTTCTCTAGAAGCGTAAGCTTATTTGAATTCCGAACAGGAAATCTGAGCACCAGTCTCCTCCTTTCAGCATTATGAGACTCTGCAAAATCACGTTGTTGAGCTCCATCCTCTGGATGACAGATAAGAATCTCTTTTCCCTTCAATTGCTTTCCATGTCCATTTGATAAAGCTCCATCAAGTTCACTATCCCCAGTATCTGTATCATGCGATGTAGATTCACTTTCTGATGAATCACTCAATTCAGAGCCATCTTCCTCTTCTGCATCTTTAGATGTACCAGTAATCTTAGAAAACCAAGTGAGGGCATTTCGTGCAGCAGCTCGCCGTGGCCTTGATGATTTAGATTTCGAAGATTTTTTCTTTGATTCTTTACGGCCATTACTAGATTTCCTAGTACGCTTGCTATTGCTTGGAGCTCCATCAAGCTCGTCAAAGTTCCTCCTTTTAACACGCCTGCCTGAAGAAGTCATGATCCCAGTCTGGAAAAGAGGGAAAAAAAGGATAAGTAACAAATCTAGCCTTGATTTTAAGCCAATAATCTGTAGTACTTACATCTGTCTTGTGTTTTTTCCTCTTAGATCTTCTAAGGCTATTGTGATGATCGCCCTCCTCATCGCTTTTCCCAGAACCAGAAACTGACTCACCAGAGGTTGAAGAGCTTTCCTGCTCCCCTGCAGATGAATCCTCTTCAGGTGCATTGTACTCCGAATCATTATCATCACTTAAGATCTCATTTTCTGGTTCCCAATCCATAGCATCTACAAATTCTGGCAGAGGTTCGATCGCTAAGTCTAGGTCTGCCAATGGTGGCATCTGGTAGTCCTGATCTAAAGTTATGTCTGGCCCCACAGCAAGCTTTAAAGATGATGGCCGCCATTCTTTGCCTAAGGAACCAAGACGACGTTTTTGAAACATTGTCTGATATGGCTCATCATATGGAATCATGCCTACAACGTCAACACACAGATCGAGTGATATGCCAGCCGATCATGAATGGAAGGATTCAAGATAAACAAAATACATGTTAGTGAAGCAAAAGAAATTAGAAACCTGAATCGCAAAGAAGGTCCTCAATGTTTCGCCGATAAGGAGGAAGCTGTGTTTCCTGAGCAATGGCGATATGACCAGCAGAGTTACAAATACAACAATAAGAGTTTATATATCTATATGCAGAAGCACCAGAAGAAGAAAAAAAATGATCGAACTGACCTGGTCGAGGACGTTCCCATATGTGTCCTGAATTAAAGGACGATAATCCCCAAGAAAAAACTGCGAGATGCACCAAGGGAACGTAAAAGAATTACATTACCTAGAAAATAGAGGTATAAAATGAAGTTTCATTTTGTTGTGGAAGGTATTTTGGTACCTGGTCATATTTGGCATCCTTTTGAGACTCCCCTTGGCCAGTGCTTAATACGTATAGTTGTCCAACATCATCTGAAAGTATAATTGATGTTCCATCCCTACATTACAAGGGATATAAGATAGCAACCGAATGAAATATATACTTGGTATAAAATGAAATTATTTACTTACGGTGAAAACTTCCCATCGACCAACTTGTAATGTGAAATTTCGTATATCTGGATCGGCACACCTTCCCATATCTAGAAGCATAGCAGAAGAGATTCTTTAGTGATTAAAACCACGGAGCATCTCTATCAAATGAAGAAACCAAAACTTACATCCCAGACTATTGTTTTCCCATCATAGCCAGCACTCATAGCTATCCGAGGATTGAAAGGATGAACATCAAGTACATATGTCTACATAGAAGATATATGACACAGTGAGATCCAATGCGCTTGAATAACAAATCCAAGACAATGTAACAATCAAATAACCAGATAATACCAGGTCCTCTCCTATTTATCAGACACGAAGAAAATAATCAATGATAAAAGAGGCGTGGATCCTTTTACACAAACTTGGGGGATACTTTCACCTAACGAAACCAAGTGACCTATACTTGAAATACCGGGTGGATCTGCTCCTGGAACTTCGGACATTTTCTATTTCCTTTTTATTTTTTGAGGCTAAAAAGTACAAAAGCCTTTTCAGCTTTTCACATCGTTGTCTTAAGATGATAACACTATGTCTGGTCAGAGAATGTAGATGGGCTTGACCACTTACAGATGCACTGTGACCAGTGAGAGAATGTACCAAGCTACCATCAGAAGCATTCCACACGCATATCCTGCAATCTATAACAGACAAAAGGATTCTAGTTAAACCAACAGAAATGGAGCACTTAGGAAAATCTCCCAGATGAACTCTGAGAAATGAATAATTTTAACAAGGGGAATGATATTACCCATGATAGCAGCAAGGACAAAGCGATTATCTAGGCTCCAGACAATCATATTAACCCCACGCGGAGTAGGTAGAATCCTTTGACGTGGCCCACCCCTTGGAGGTTGAGGTGGCATTGGAGGAGGTGGAACCTTGAGATGATAAGCTCGAGTCCACCGGCAACTTTTTCCCTGAAAGACAAAACAATAAATTATGTTCTGCTCTGAGGAGAATGTTTAGAACTTACAGAGGTCACAATTGTCTTGGATAAATTTAAATTTTACATGGGATCTCCGTGATTTTGGGATCCAGATGATTGCACTACCATCACGAGAGCATGTGACTACGTTATCATGACAGAACCTAGAAATTATAGTTAAGTGAGTCTCAAATATTAAACATGGTAAACGGGAATAATTAACATAAATTGAAACACTATATATAAGCAATAGGAAAATACAGACCATGAATTCTTAAACTTTGGAACATTCTCCTCCTTTGAGTAGTCAGCCACAGCAAACCTAGATCCTGCAGCACAACCACTGGAAACCCACACAATAAATCCCAAGTCAAGACATCTAGTAGCTTAGAATAGATTATTAGGGAGAAAGAGAGAGAGAAGCTAACCTGAACTGAACATAATTAACATCATTTTCATGTCCAGCCAGGATGTCTATCTCGTGGTTCGGCTGGTCCATGTCATCATTATTAGCCTTACTAGCATTCCAGACCTGTGATGCAGTATTCAATTCATTGCAATTAATACATAAACTCTACACACAATTTAGCAGAAAATAAAAGGGAATTTGTCATTTCCAACGGAAAATCAACACAAAAGTATTCAAAATATGCTACTATTATCAGTACCAGGTAAACCCTAGCAAGAGTGTCAGAGCTGCCAGTGACAAAGACTGTCCCGTTAGCATTGAATGCACAGCAAAAGATTTGGTGATTTTGCTGAGTGTTACTCGAAGAAGGACCACTGTTCTTCCCTGAAATAGGAAACTAAGTCAGCCCTACAAGTTTTAGAAGCTCAAAGCAAAAAGCAGCTAAGTAAGAAACAAAATCAACAAAATCAATAACCATCTTGAGGCCTAGGCACATAAATCCGTGGAGCGAACTGGGTACCCCGGGCATCCCATATCCTACAAGTACCATCATCTGATGATCTGCAGAGCATGGAGATAAGGTTCAAGCAACATAGAAAAAACGCAGTGGAGATCAAGCACCACTGTTTGGAAAAGTTGATAGAATATCACAACAACATAATGTAATCAGTGACTAAGAGGACAGACAAACATGTCACAACTCGATAATAATTCAGTAGCATAAATTTCAGCCAGTAAATAATAATCGAACGAATATATGGACAAAAAGTACATAGAATAACCCTCCAGCTTTGCGATCTAAAGATTGTTCTTAACTATAACTCTAAAGCTGTAGATATGGCGTGACGTGAATGATGACAACAAAGGAAAATAGGGGATAAAACAACAATGGTTAACAAATTATTACAAAAAGAGAAGAAAACAGGAAAAAGAACCCATCAGACGGATGGAGATGGTATCAACAAAAAATGGGAAATGACCCTTACGAAAGAAGCTGGTATGGGGAACCCGGCCTAGGACTGAACGCAATGGCAGTAACAGCTCCAGTATGTCCACGGAGAACAGAAACCGGCAGCCCATCTGGCAGACGCCACTACCAAATCCAGACAGGGAAAGTCATGAAGGAGTCTAATATAAACAAGTCACAGCGAAAAGACATATAGAAGAATGACACAAGAAACTTACAATGCGAATAACACAATCATTTGATGCAGATGCTACAAAAGTGTTGTTTGAGCTCACAGCAAGATCAGTTATGTCACCCTAACACGAGCACAGAAAGGCAAATATTTAAACGCGATGTATGAATACACCGAACAACTTATAAATTTATCATTGAACGTTTGGAACTCACTTCATGCCCTCGACAACTGGCCAAGCAATATGCAGTTTCCATTGACCAGATTTTTACTAGGCGGTCATCTGAACCGGTGATTACATATCTTCCTAAACGATCAAATATAGCTGCAAGATTCACATCAAAGTTCAGATATCCATTCCGACCCAGCAAGATGTTAATATCTAAACATGATGATAAGATTCACCTCCCATCTTCTAAAGATTAAAAAATCATACCACAGTACACAGCATTTCTGTGCCCACGTAACCTCTTGATATTCTGCATCTTCTGTACCATCGATGATGGTTTTGCAATGGCATAACATGCTGCACGAATAGATGGAGCACGGTGATGTCTGGCAAAACCACCTCCAATTTCCCTCAAACTTAAACCACGAACCTGATCAGCATGCATGTGAGGCCAGCGCATGCGAATAGGTGGAGGTTTAAAATCAACTATTCCCCGGTCCTTGTCATCTGAGGAAACAAGGGTGCAAGCTTTAATATATCAAACAAAACTCATTCAATGCACGATAAGAGTGCTTTTATATTTTTTTCAGACAACAAGAGAAAACATCAAATCAGCCTCTCGTTGAAGTTGCATGAATTTATGCATGTAGGAACACATCTATTTGTGTCTATAGTTGTCCAAGCACCAAATACAAAATTACGAAATTTTAGGTATCACCTACAGCTCAAAAGGGAAAAGGAACCAGTCCCAAGAAGTGTCGGCACATCAGCTGCATTCAGATTCTTGCCATCACCAATGCCTCGTGAAGGAAAAGGTCTGCTTAAAGCAGAGACTAATTGCTTCAGAAGCTCCACCAAGTGATCCTTTCTTACGTGAGGATGTCTAAAAGCACAAATACGATGTTACGAAAAAGGCTAGAATGTTTGACTAGGATAAGAGAAAATATCCTAAAAGCAGTCCCAATTACACAATATAACAAACCACAGGGTGAAGACCATAAAGGAAAAATAGTTCACTTCTAGGCCAATATTACTTAAAAACGACATCCAAAAAGCTATTAAAAAGCCTTCACAAGTACCACGATCAACTTTATCAGTTACCTTTCCGCCAAGTCAGTGTATGATAAAGGAAAAGAAATGCCATCATCGTTTTCATCCCCACTAGACAAGCCATTCCTTGAGTACCAAGCATGATATCTTCTAGGAAGAAGCTGGTGCTCAAGAAGTTCACTCCGCAACAGCGTGTATGTTCTCTGACATGGTCCAGATGAAAGTAAATGAACTATCAAAAAGTAAACTTCTCGTAGGTCCAAATCAACATCATGCTCAACACTTTGAGCCGTATTTGGGTCTGGAATCTGCACATTGGCTGCCAATTTTCTGGAAAAACTCAAAGCATTCATAGAGAGAGAGATCGGATCCCCATTCGGAATGTTTTTCCTAAGAGCCATCAGCATCTGTCAATTCGTCAAACATGGACACTGAAACTGAATTAATATCAGGGCAAAGCATACTGCCATCACATGAAAGATAAGAGAAAGAGAGTAAAACAGATATCTCCAACCAACAATAAACTTAGAACTGAATCCCTAAAACCTAGCAGCCACAAGAGAAACAAACACCATCTCTTCTCGGGGATCAACTATCTAGCAAACTGCACTGGCACAACAACCAAAACTTTAATTATTTTGAAACTTAAGCAGCTCCACACTATTAAGCACATAGGCATGCTCAACTAAGCAGTTCCTCTAACACTCCAACAAGAAACTGTTCAATGACAACAATTTCAGTTTCTATTTTCACAAATTCCTTACAGAATGGAATGGTAGTTAACTTCAAAAATCACACCAACCAATCCAACAATCACAGGACACCGAAAGATGCAGGAGAGTTTCGGAAGCAAACCTCCGTGATGCCGTGCGCGCCAAACAGAGGGACGATCACA
This sequence comes from Tarenaya hassleriana, assembly GCF_000463585.1. NCBI lineage: Eukaryota > Viridiplantae > Streptophyta > Magnoliopsida > Brassicales > Cleomaceae > Tarenaya > Tarenaya hassleriana. Next base: position 2,442,616 of record NW_010966177.1, on the reverse strand, counting down.
AGAAAACAGAGATACTCTTCCACAGGGCCAAAAGGACCCCAACACCATTACGCATTGCCTCTACAACAACAACCCAAACAAAACCCTAAATTCGATTTCCCAAATCTCAAAACAATCAGAAAATCAAAATGCAAATCAAATCGAACAATACAATTCCAATCCAGAATCGTTCCTCAGACATGCACAATGCCAATAACAGTCCCGCGATGCAACAACCTTCGCAAATTCCCAAAAAAACGAGGCACAAAAGAAAAAAGGAAAAGATTCTCACACCTCTGGAAATCTTTTTCCCCGTCGAGAAACGGTGGCAGTCAGGGACTCGTCGAAACCTCCAAGCTTCGTTGGATTCGGAGAAGGAAGAAGAAACAGTTGACGGAAAAAATTCCGGACGGGGAGAAAGCCAAAAGGATTGGATTGATAATCACTCTCGCAGATTGAATACAGAAAGGAGGAGAGATTGAATCGAAGAAGAGGAAGTGTCTGAAATTATGGAGCTAAAGTGGAAGCATTTGTATTGAGTATTAGTTCGTAGGAAAATTTTCTCGGCAAAATAGAGAGGGGGCGATTGTGGAGAGACACTGGATAGAGAGAGAAGGAAGAAACAGAAAAAAAAGTCCTAAACGGTGCGTTTTTGTACGTTATGTCACGTGTCATCAGCGTGAGAGGCGAGGCGGAAACAAGACGGTGTCGTTTTGGATTGCACGTGATAAAGGGGAAGAAAATACACAAAAGAATGTTAAAAGGATGATATTATTTGATTTTAAAATTACCTGACTGAACTGGCAAATTTTGAATAATAAATTATTATAATCAGATCATTAATTTTTTTAAAGTGAAGAACATTTCTCATAAAATTTTGTGAAGAAAATTATATACGAATACAGACGACACATACGACGTATATCACATTTTAACAGTCCATTTTAGTTATTAAATGAATAATCCAACCGAATCGAACAGTATAAGATATAACTACAACCGGATCGAATTAGACATAAAAATAAAAAGGTTGTGAATTTTCTAAACCTGAAAATTTTAAATTGAACCGAACCGATTAAAAAAATAACCGAAAAATATGTTTTTTCGAAAAATTGAGTTTTAAAAAAATGAATACGAGTCAAACTGGATTGAACCGAAATTTATATAAAAACCAAATGATTATAATTTTTATGTACGCCAAAATAATTAAAACTGAATATAATCCAATCGAAACCGAATCGAAATCCGAAATGGCAACCCTAACTTTGACCGGAAACTTTGACCGGAGAAATGAGAATCCTCGATAGGCAAGCTCCATCGCCGAATCACGATGCCACAATATCTGGTAAATATGGTGGGGGAAAAACAAGAGAATTTTTTTTTTTGTTAAAAAAAAAGAGAATATTTTTTGGACAATGTATGGATTCAAAGTTTCAGGTTCTGGATTTGATTTCGTGAAGAACACGTTACGAATGTTTTCTTTGATTATCTTCTTCTCCGTTGGCGTGTCCATAGGCCAAGACCAAGCGATGCAGGTGCAACATCAAGCTCTTCAGCAGCCCCTAACGCAGACGCAAGTTCCTAATCAGCAGCAACTTCAGGTTATTCAGCGGCCCCAAACGCAGACGCTAGTCCCCCTGTTCAGCAGCAACGGTGGGTTCCTCAACGGTCTCAAACGCAGACGCATGTTCCTCGAGTGGCTAATCAGCGACCACTTTGGGTTACTCGGCGGCTCCAAACGCTGATCCAAGTGCCAAATCGACAGCAGCAAAAGCAAGTTCTTCGGCGGTTGCAAACGCAGACGCAAGTGTCAAACCAGACGCAACACCGATTCTCTCAGCATTCTCATTATCAGCAAGCAGCAGCAAACTCGAGGCTCAAAATAATTAATTTTAAATTTTGTAATACAAATATAAATTTAATAATACTCAAATTTGGGTGGTCTAGTGGTGAAAATACATGCAAAGCATGCTCTCATCCTGGATTCAAATCCAAGCGTGGAGAGGGATATTCACCTGGTCCTCTGAGAGATGTAGTCGGGCCAAAGGTTCGGTGAACTTCCGGATTATAAAAAAATTATAATAAAGTGTAAATTACATGATTTATCAAATTTTCGAGTAATTACGGTATGTCCCAAAGTAAGTAGGGGGTACGTTATGGTCATCATGGGCCACTTTATATGCTTTCAATGTTTTTATCTGTTTTCCTTTTAGTGGGCCGAGTCCTACCTTATACGTAAAATTAAGCCCAAAATGATAAAACATTGGACCTTAACCTTTAACCTGTTTTTTTTTTCACTTATGACAAATTTTTTGTAAAAAAAACAAACAACTAGATATCCGAATATATTTTAAAAAACAAAAATAATCAATAATAACCCGATTCGAGTACAGTATTTAAAGAAAATATCATGTTTCGGACTGTAAAAAAAAAAAATCTGATATCAGGATTTTGAACCGAACTTTTTTCTTTTTGTCACCAACGAGTTTGAACCGATTTGAAAAAAATAATTGTGCATATTCTTAATCGAGTATAAAGTATTTGAAGTTTGACATGTATTCGAAATACAAAGCTGAACCATTTCGGCATCTTATAATATTTGTGTCCCAATCAAAGGTGGTGATCCAATGACACGTCACAAATATTTGTAAAATAGCTTCAAGCCTCCAACGACGTGGAAACGGAACATAGAGGAAACAAAAAAGACAAACCCATGATGACGAATCGTATAATTTAATCAAACCTAATTTGATAACTACGATAAATATATATATATATATATGTATGTATACATATATGTATATATGCCCATTGTCGCACGACTCGCACCAACCCATCATCATCATCATCATCATCATCATCATCATCTATCTCATCATGCTTTTAGATAAGATTAAGATTACCTTGTCCACGACTGCACACGTGTTACATTGTATGTATGTATGTATGTATGTATGTATGTATGTATGTATGTATGTATGTATGTATGTATGTATGTATGTATGTATGTATGTATGTATGTATGTATGTATATGTGTGTGTGTGTGTATGTATGTATGTATGTGTGTAAAATTTCAAACATATATCCATAAAATAGTTCACATAAATACAAAAATTTGGATATATGCCAGGTCTTAATAATCATTAAAAAAACATTAATACGTTGAATATATCATTTTATAGAATATATAAATTTCAATAATCATATTATTAAAAATTTGGACAAAATAATTTTTTCAAAAAAATTATACGATTTGAAATTATATTTTGAATTTTATTATCTGTGTAATTTGTGGCCTTTGTGTAACATAGAAAAAAAAGATGTATAACACGAGTTTTCAATTGTCTAACAAAGAGAACGGAATCAGGTTTCTAAATTAAATGCATGCGCTCTCCAATTATCTTACTAAATTATTGTTGATTTTTCTACCACTTAATTTATTACAACTATAACTTAATTGTTTAATACATTTATTAGTACTAGCTATCATACGGATTCAAATATTTATCCGAAATATAGTTGACCAATGATTTTCAGCGGTTATACTTCTCTTATAAACGATCATTCAATCATTTTAATTTAACATCCACTAATTATATACGCTGTACGAGCTTGCAAATATATTACACTTGGATATAATGAGATATATATCAAACATGCATTATCCAGTTTTAATATATATATATATATATAATAACGAGACTAAATATAGGTATATACATGTAATATGTATATGAAAAATATTCTTAACATAAGACTGGATAGATTCATGAATCTTTTGATAACATATTTTATTCACAATATGATATATAAAGTTTTTTTTTGGGTATGAAAATATGATATATAAAGTTATCTATAACAAGATAAGGACGGGGGATTTTCGTACATTGTTTCTCTTTCTAGCTTCATTGACATTTTTTTAATTTGGTTTGAAAAAGGGTGATTCCTTATCAACAATGTATCTCTATTTTAGTTAACTAGTATAATTTGCAAAACCCACGTGTTGGAAACACTTAAACAAAAAATTAATTAACTAATAATAAATACATGTTCTAAATTATAAAAAAAATTAATCTAACAAAAATTTTAAAAAAAGTGTGTTACCATACCATAAATAAATTAAAAAAAAAAACAAGACAGGTTGCACGACAAACATGTCAGGAAACTTCTGGTCTTATCCTTTAAATATGACAACTGAAAAATAAATTTGGTAAATGCTAAAAATAGTAAATGGGTCTGTCCTCCAATATAAAAGGAAATTGTTTTTTTTTAAAGCAAGATAACATTACAATCTTAAATGCAGTCAAAATAATATCTTGTCTCCATTGTCTGATTCCTCCTTCGGGGAATATTCTTCTTATTTATTGCCATATAATAAAACTTACCGGTAGCTTTTATTTACTATAAATACCTCTCGTCTTGAACGTTCACACCCTCCCTCCACTTTCTCTCTTCGTTCTTATCCTTATCCTCTTCCGTGTTCTCTTTTGCTTCTGATCTCCAAATCCCTGCAATTCCAAGACACCAAATCTCTCATTCGTCGACATCATATCTTGAAAAAGTCTTGAGAGTTCTTGTTCGATCTCTTAATTCTTACGAGAATTGCTCGTCACGCGGTTTATGATCTGAGAAAATTCTTTCGTACCGCTGCCATTCATCCATATATCCTCTGGAAAACAAGCCAAAGGCTTTGTCGAGATCTTTGTGATTCTTGAGCTTTTCAGACAGGAAAATCGTTGAGATTCTTGAGTTGTATCACAGAAATGCCGATCAAAGTGGTTATGATATGAGAAATCTCACCGAATTCTCTCGGTGTCTCGTCTTCCACTCTGTTTCTGTCGTGATCCTCCACTGGTTCTACGTTATCTCTTGAGATCCTTCTCTTCTATTCGCTCCCACCTTAGTTTTCGTTTATAGGACCTGAAAAAACGCAGTAATTTTTGTTAGGACAAAAATCTTTGTTACGTGTTAGGCAAGTCAGAAAATGGCAAGGACCCCCCAGACAACGAGCTCTGGTTCAGACAATGACGGAAGATACGCGACGATGGACGAGAAGAAGAGAAAACGCATGATATCGAACAGAGAGTCAGCGAGAAGATCGAGATTGAAGAAACAGAAGCAAATGGAGGACATGATCCGTGAGATCTCCACCTTGGAGAGGAAAATCAAAGAGAACAACGACAAATGCAGGTTCATGAGCCAAACCCTAACAACGATCGAATCGGAGAACAAGTTTTTGATGTCGGAGAAGAAGAGATTGACGAACTACCTGGCCAAACTGGAGAAGATCACGGAGAAATCGACGCAGGACAGCGATCAGAATGCGGAAAGCGCAGTAGGAGATTGCCGAAGAACATGGCCATTAGGGTTTTCTGTAGGGAGTGATGGTTTTGGTTCTCTGCAACCTGCAATGTCGTATGGATTGTTCAAGACATAAGCCCAAGAAGGAGAAGAAGAAGATGGTGTTGTTTGTTGTAACGCCATGCCTTTGTCTCGAACGTTTGTCTGTATGTTCCAAAAACCAGATTGTTTTATCATATTCATAAACAACAGTTACTACTGTTGGCTGCAATTTGTTTTGTTACTGGACTGAAAAGCAGAGGTACGTGATGTTCTGCAAATTTTCTGCTCTTTCTTCATTAAAAAACCATACATATACGAAACAACATACATATGTAAAAATACTTAGAAAAGAAACTGTCAGACCACTAACTTAAAACAACATACAAATAACTGCAATACTAACTGCTTCGTCATTTACGTGTGCTGATTTGGATTATATTTAACACCCCTCCTTAATCCAAACTCCAGCACATTCATCATGTCACGACACCATTTGAATTTCTCCCTTGTTAGTGACTTCGTGAACACATCTGCAACTTGCTGATTTGTGTTTATGTACTGCAACTTGATCACCTTTTCTTCAATCAAATCTCGCACAAAGTGAAGACGAATGTCGATATGCTTGGTTCTGTTGTGATGTACCAGATTGTTCCCAATAGAGATTGTTGACTGATTATCGCACAAAATTGTTGTCGCATCTTTCTGCTCCACATTTAACTCTTGCAACAAACGTCTTAACCAAACACCTTGACACGATGCTGATGTTACTGCATTGTACTCAGCTTCTGCGGTAGATAATGCAACTGTCGGTTGTTTCTTTGAGTTCCAGCTGATCACACTGTTTCCGAAAAAGAACACATGACCTGTTGTGCTCTTACGATCATCTACACTGCCTGCCCAATCGCTATCGCTGAAACCCAGCAAACGAGGTTCATCACTTGTGTTGTACCATAACCCATAACTTGATGTTGCTGCAATGTAGCGAAGAATTCTCTTTGCTGCTCCCATGTGTTGTTTAGTTGGATTTTGCATAAACCTTGCAACTAACCCAACTGCATGTGCGACATCTGGCCTTGTGTGCGTCAAGTACATCAAGCCACCTATTAGACTTCTGAATTGAGTCACATTTGCTGCTCCACTTCCATCATTTGTTGTCAACTTCTCGTTTGTATTCATAGGGGTTTGTACAGCATTACAACCCTTTAACCCGAACTTGGCGACCAAATCATTGGCATACTTCCGCTGAGAAATAAAGATTTTTCCATTCTCTTGTTCAACTTCCAGCCCTAGGAAGTAATGCAACTCTCCCAGATCTGTCATCTCAAAGATTGACATCATTTGCTCCTTGAACTCTTTAACCATTGCATCATTAGTACCAAAATAAATCATGTCATCAACATACAAACACACAACCATAGATCTTTGTCTCCCTTACGTTTGACATATAGGCTGGGCTCATTTTTGCTTCGCTCAAAACCCAATTTCTGGAAATGTGAATCAATCTTGCTATACCAAGCACGTGGAGCTTGCTTCAATCCGTATAATGCTTTGAACAATCGATACACCCAATGTTCTTTGCCTTTCACCTTAAATCCTATGGGTTGCTCAACATAAACCTCTTCAAGTAATTCCCCATTGAGAAAAGCCGACTTCACATCAAACTGATAAACAAGTATCTTCATATAAGCTGCCAATGCCAATAGCAACCTTACTGTTTCAAACCTTGCAACCGGAGAGAATGTTTCCTCGTAATCTACTCCATACTCTTGAGCATAACCCTTCGCCACTAACCTTGCTTTATATTTCTGCACATTTCCATCTGCATCAAACTTTGTTCTGTAAACCCATTTTACTCCTATTGCATGTTTGCTATCGGGAAGTTCGACCAACTGCCATGTTTTGTTCTTCTCTATTGCTGCCACTTCTTCTTGCATTGCTTGACACCATTCCTCTCTATTTGTTGCCTCTTCAAATGTCATAGGATCTGCAACATACAGAACTTGAGTAGACTCATACAACTCCTGGATTGTTTTCATTTTTCTTGCTGGAAATTCAGGACTATCACTCGAATCGCTCGAATCTGAAAGTTGTTGCTCTGTTTCATCTCCAATGCTTGTATCAATGTGATGTTGTGACTCATTATTGTTACCTTCCTCCTCTTCCATAATTGTGTTGTTTGCTGAATTTTCTTTAGACCATTTCCAGCTTGCATTTTCATCAAACATAATGTTTCGACCAACCTGAATCTTCTTTGTCACAGGATTATACAATCTGTAGCCTTTAGATTGTATACAGTATCCAATGAATATGCACTTTTCTGACTTGGCATCCAGTTTCTTTCTGCTAGGTGTGCTGATCAAAGTGTATGCAATGCATCCAAACACTCTTAAATGTCCAACTACAGGCTTTCTTCCAAACCAGGCTTCAAAAGGAGTTTTATTCATGACAGCTTTTGTAGGCGATAAATTCAGCAAATACACTGCAGTCGCGACAGCTTCGGCCCAGAACAGATTTTGTAAGTCCTTTGATTTTAACATACTTCTTGCCAATTCTACTACCGTACGATTCTTGCGTTCGGCGACACCGTTTTGTTCAGGTGTATATGGGATAGTTAGCTGATGCAGAATTCCTTCTTTTTCACAAAATTCCTTGAATTCGCGTGACTGAAACTCACCACCACGATCCGATCTCAAAGCTTTCAGTCTAGAACCCGTTTGAGTTTCTGTCATGGCTTTGAACTTCTTAAACATCCCAAATGCCTCGCTTTTATAAGTCAGAATATATACCCATGTCATCCGACTATAATCATCAATGAACAACATGAAATACTTACTTCCTCCCATTGATTGAGTTTCCATTGGCCCACATAAATCAGTATGGACCAATTCGAGCACCTTCGTCGCACGCATTGCTTGATCTTTTGGAAATGGCAGCTTTGCTTGCTTGCCGTAAACACAACCCTCGCATAATCCAATATCAGCTATGTCTGGTAAACCAACAACCATTTTCTTTTGATTCAGCAACTTCAATCCATTTATGCTTAGATGACCATACCTCAGATGCCATAACTGATTTGAACTAATATCCTTTGCTGCAAGTGCTTTTTCTTTCACCTTTTCAATCTCCAGCGGAAATAGATTATTTGCAGTCTTGTTAACTATTGCCATAATCTGATTTGTAGCAGCATCTGTCACTTCACACTTTTCACCTTCGAAACTTGTATTTTGATCATTGGTTTGCACCAGCACTTTCCCTTTTCCTTCAACATGAATATCCTTGTCATCTTCAAGCTTCACGATCTTCTTGTATGTCTCATCTATTTCAGCAAATAGATGTTTGAATCCTGACATATGATTTGAACAACCGCTGTCCAGAAACCAGATTCGACTTAAATCTGATTGTTCGCTTGTTTTTGCCATAAACAAGCGTGGTTGATCTTGTTTCTCTTCAGCAAAACTTGCTTGCCCTTCTTCTCTTTTCTTCTTGTAACAGTCAGCTTGCATGTGACCAAATCTGTGGCAATAATAACACTTCATATTTTGACCTTCATCTCTCTGTTTCTTGTAGCAATCTCCTTGAACATGTCCAACTTTGTGACAATAATAACACTCCAAATCTTTGTGTTGATGTTTGACAGAATTTTGAAAACTGTCATTTGATCTACCTCTTCCCCTTCCTCTTCCAGCATAATCGCTTCGGCCTCTTTCACCGCCTCGACCTCGGGCACGTCCTCTACCTTGCTGCACACCTTTGCAGTAGAAGGCTTTGGTGTCATCTTTCGTATCTGATCTGTTAAGACGAACTTCATGGATTTGCAGGGATCCCATAAGTTCATCAAAGGTATATGTCGCAAGATTTTTAGATTCTTCAATTGCTGCCACAACATGATCAAACTTAGGAGTTAGACTCCTCAAGACTTTTTCAACCACCGTTTTTTCTGAAATCTCTTCCCCTAAACCACGCATTTGATTTACAATTCCCGCAACTCTTGAAAGAAAATTCTGAACTGCTTCTCCATTATGCATGCTTAGAGTTTCAAACTCTCTTCGCAACCCTTGCAATTTGATCGCAACTACTTTAGAACTCCCCGGAAATGCGGTTTTCAGAGTTGTCCACGCATCTTTCGCTGTCTCTGCTGCAGCAATTTTTGAAAAAATGTTTCATCCACTGCTTGTTGGATGAGAAACAAGGCTTTTGCATCTTTCTTCAAGTCTTCTGCTGTGGTTCCTGTTCCATTCTCAACCAGTTCCCACAAACCATGTGATTTGAAAAGGGTCTTCATCTTGATACTCCAAAATTCATAATTTTCACCTTTGAACAATGGAATCGCAGGATGCGTCACACTCACTGTGCTGCTGCCAGATTCCGCCATCACCTACCCCAAGAACAACCGTGCTCTTATACCAATTTTGTTGGCTGCAATTTGTTTTGTTACTGGACTGAAAAGCAGAGGTACGTGATGTTCTGCAAATTTTCTGCTCTTTCTTCATTAAAAAACCATACATATACGAAACAACATACATATGTAAAAATACTTAGAAAAGAAACTGTCAGACCACTAACTTAAAACAACATACAAATAACTGCAATACTAACTGCTTCGTCATTTACGTGTGCTGATTTGGATTATATTTAACAACTACAATGTCATAGCAATATTCAATCTCTCATCAAAATCAATCCGTATTTCTTACGATCTTTGATTCCCAGATCAAGAACAGGACTTTTTTTCCCCACTCGTCACGAAGATCTTAAAAAAAAATCTTCAAGCAACAATTTTCGACAGATTCGAAGCATACGCCAAGAACTCTTACCTTAATTCCCGCAGATTTCCACAGCTTCACGATCGAAGAAACTCAATTCCGCATATCATCCGAGCATTAAAAAGAATAGAAGCCCTAGCGACGATTTGGGATTTTACTTGCAGAATCAACGGGAGAACAGAACATCCCCTGAAAAAAAAAAAACCGCGAAACAGAGAAGCATCTCTACTGGATTTCAAATTTCGCCCCACTACATAATGGGCCTATATAAGGCCACTACATAATGGGTCTATATGAGGTCCACTACATAATGGGCCTATATAAGGCCCATTACGATCCGATCCGGCCCGGATCTCAGATTCCTTTACGCAAGGTGCACGCAATTTTGAAAATAATCGCCACGTCAACCATAGGACAGATGGCTTACGTGTCAAGGATATAGCCCAAGTCGCCGTCTCTGTTGCTTCCAGCTCCACCGACGTGGACCTCCCATCAATACTTCAAATTTGTCACAGTTCTGTGTTCCTCTCGTTATTCGTATATACGCTTGTATCGGTAATTGTATAGGCCGAGTTAGCCGGCGGTAGCTTTGATCGGAGACGGTAAGATCAATGGCGGAGGAGAAGTACAACCGTAAGAACCCCGCCGTGAAGCGGATCCTCCAGGAGGTGAAGGAGATGCAAGAGAATCCCTCCGATGATTTCATGAGTCTCCCTCTCGAGGTTCCGACCCTTGTCTCTGTCCTAATCTCCTTTTTTGTCGTTGTTCCCTTTCCTCCCTCTTTGTTTTTGAATTTCTTCGCGATTTCGATTCTGGCCACCGTTTGATTGACAGAGCTCGATCTGTGGGATAAAATCTGTCAAAAAAACTGGATAAAAGATCGATTTAGGGTTTCGAAATTGAGATTTGTAGTGTACTGCTGATAATTCTCCCTTTCAATGTTGGGAAATGGAGTTTTTGAGAGCTAACTGACGATTCGGGAGAGGAATTTGAATTTGGCCGTTTGAGAGAAGTTACAGTTTGATGTAAATTCTGGTCCATTTCTGTGTGCAGGAGAATATATTTGAATGGCAATTCGCCATAAGAGGACCTCCGGATACAGAATTCGAGGGCGGAATTTACCATGGACGGATTCAGTTACCGGCGGAGTACCCCTTCAAGCCCCCGGCTTTCATGTTATTAACGGTGAGATTTGTTTATTCTTCAACCCCATTTTATCCGACTTCTCACACAAATATCGTAACAATGGGTTGTGTGTGAAAACATTGTTGTAGCCGAACGGTCGGTTCGAAACACAGACCAAGATTTGTCTGAGCATATCCAATTACCATCCCGAGCATTGGCAGCCCTCATGGAGTGGTAAAAACCTGATATCTTTAACTTAAATGCTTCAGTCTCTTCTGATGTTATCGTATCATCTTACTCATCTTTCACCGTATATATACACGCACACACGGTATCGGTGGCAGTGAGAACGGCTTTGATGGCACTTATCACATTCATGCCCACGAGTCCAAACGGCGCACTGGGTTCACTCGACTACCCTAAAGAAGAGAGACGTGGACTAGCCGCCAAATCTCGTGAAGCTGCTCCTAAGTTTGGCACTCCTGAACGTCAACGGGTGATCGATGAGGTAAAGAGCGCACAACACAGAATATCACTTGCTCATTTTACTCGTAACCACAATGTATGCTAATCATATGATGACAGATCCACGAGTATATGTTGAGCAAGGTTCACTCTGTTCCACAACTGAAATCTCCGGAACCCACTGGATCACCAACCGTCGATGGAGAAGAGAATTCTCAGGAAAGGTTACAAAATGGGAGTGCCTCGGATGGGGAAGAACCACAGGATCAAGTAGTTGCCAATTACACAGAAGTGCCTGAAGTTCCTCTAAACCCTAACTCTAATCCTAACCCAATCCTTACAAGCACAACCTCGGAGGCCCCCGCAAGAGACTTGAGCAACCAGTCACTGCAGAGGTCACAGACCCGCGAGCAGAAACCAGCCGATGACCGCCTCTTCACATGGGCTGCCATAGGACTCACCATTGCCATTGTGGTTCTTCTTCTGAAGAAATTCATAAAATCCAGTGGTTATGGAGCTCCTCTATTCATGGATGGATCATAGGCTTCACAAAAATGAAAATGTCCATCCACCTGTTAAGTAAATACCGTCCAGTGTGTTAATTGTCGTAATTAATTCTACAAACAATATTTTGTGCTGTTTTCATCTTGCTTCGTGAGCTAAAAAAAGCACCGAAGACGAACAATGTGTGTACTCGGCATTATACCCTTTAATTGCAATCCCAATGTTTTCATCCCAACCATGGAACTCTCTTCGTTTTGCATTGGTCATGGCACAACTCTGCCGCAATCTTTATCCTGTTTCTTTGACTCGGTTAGCAAAAAATCCCCTTGTTGATTGCTAGCATGTAATAAGAGGTTGCATCTTCTTCTCTTGTATTGCCTTGTAACAATGCAGACTGCATAGAGGAAGTTTCGACTTTGAATCCCGGTACTTGTATGCGTTGGTACAGTTTGGCCCGACGCATTTTTCCCGTGCAGGAGGATAACTGAAACTCGAAAAGGTAGAATCTAATATGAGATTCAGACATCGTGACAGTTCACTGTCGTTGTAAGCCTTGGAGATGGTTGACATTACCTGAATGTGACCGGTCTGAATATATCTGGGAGACCAATATCTTCAGAAAAAGTCACGGTCGTTCCACTTGGACCAGTGACCCATCTAATGGTGTTCGCCGCGACTGTGTTTGATTTCGCGGCTCTCTCCTGTGCAGGGGGAAGTCGTGAAGTAGTCAGTGCACAAATAACTACATGAGCTCGGGTTTGAAGAGAAAAGTGATCATCTACAATAGGAGTACCTACCCGTGCAAGTTCTTCCTGTTGTTTTCTTATCTTCTCCTCTCTCTTCTTTCTCCCGGAATCTTGCCCTAGTATTTTTCTGATAGCTTCAGCCTGAAATGTAGACAGAACTCATGGTTTCATGTCCCGAAGTGTTGGTAAGATAGGATGAAAGTAAGTTACCTCGGCATCTCTGGCAGCCTTCTCTGACTGCATTCGTCGTCTCTGAGCAGCTTCAGCTTTCTTGGACTGTTGTTCCATTTCAGAAAGCTTCTGTCTTTGTCCTACAATCATTCGGAAGTTACAAAATCAGCCTCATGAATTGTAAGTGAGGCAAAAGCAACATAGAGAAAAAAAAAAAGTATAACCCACTTTTGGAAGGGGCTGAAGGTAAGCCATCCGGGAATTCAAGAAGACCCGAACCAGGGAGAGAAGAAGCATCTTTCCCAGACTGGAGAGCCCGAGTGCGCGTAGTAGGAGTCTGCCCACTTGCTCCTGCTGGGAAAGAATCAACCATACACATTATTGGTTTCTTCTTCCGTGTACCGAATTTATCTTCTGAGAGATGTTCTTCCTCCTCTTCCTCCTCCTCAGCTTCAGAGACTCTGGAAGTCCTCTTAGACTTTAACTTCTCAAGGTATCTGATTTCTTCATCTCCATCATCACTGTCTAGTTCCTCATCCAATACACGCCTCTTAAGACCTTTTTTGCTCTTTCGAACTGATTTGGACATAGATGTTCCATTCACAATCTCGGAGGGCTTCTCTCTAAATTGATGAATCTCTGCCAGACAGATTGTTTTCTGCACATGTCTCTGTTGTAACCCATTGCCTTCTACCTTATATGGAAATGAACTTTGTCTTTCGTCCTGCATTGGTGATGTCTCCATAAGCTGACCATGGCAAACCATAAACTCTATTTAAATTTGTTAATAAATGATGAATTTCGAGACAAATGTTTGAGTCCCCATTCCCAAAATCTGCCCTGGCCGAAAGCTTCAAGAAAATTATTTTCCCTCCCTCCCTTTTAGACACCATCGCTGACAGTATCACAAAACCATAATGCAGAAGTAACAGAAACTAGAAAAGAGCAGCTGTTATAAAATGGAAAATTGTAAATGTAGCAGAAAATGGAAATTCCTGGTGTTGGTAATTCAGCCTCTGGTTGGCCAAACTTGAAACAAGCCCACGCATACCGATTGACGTATGTATGTTGATAGAATCGGTGTTCATCAATGACGAGGCTAACAGATATAGCTAACCTTACTCTGCATTATGAATGACTGGATAACACCTATACAAGGGTTGGACATCGCTAGAATGTGAAAGGCAAAAAACTATCACAGCACTGGAAAAAACCAGAGAGCAATGAAACCTAAAGGACGTTGATATTGCAAGAACAACACATAACTATTTCTGATATTGCAAGAACAGTTTGCAGACTTCAATAACGAAGCTTAACTTATAGCAGGTATAGTTTTACCACAGATTCAGCAATAACTACCTGGAATTCTGCTGACTGAATCCCATGAGAATGGCAAGTAGGTCTCTCCCCGTTGATATCAGACATCGAATTGGTTTTGATTTCTCGAGCAGCGCCATCTGTCTTAAACTTGAACTTCACTTTGTTCACAGTGGCATGTCGACTCAGATGACCCACGTTCCTGAAAGCCGTGTTCTCCTCAAAAGGAAGACTAGTGGACACCTCTGTCGAAGACGGCAGAAAAGTGAAGCAATTGGAAGTCCCTGATATAACACGCGGTACACGGGACACGGTGGATCTCTTTCTCCGAATAGAAAAGCCAGCTATTGCTAATGTAGAACCTTCAAATCTCTCCATTGCAATTGCAATTTACGGAAATATGGATAAAGATTCGCTGCAAGCAGTATCCTGAATACGGTGACCAAATCAATACACATGCAATGGCAAACCATACTTAAAAGGGCGTGTAATTCTACAGTTTCTACTACAAAGCTCATACACATAATACAGTAAACGATGCGGTTAAAATGGTTCATTCGAATCCAAACCTAAGCTTGACTTTCTTTTCCTTTCTCCTTGTTCAATATATTGACGATGGCCCTCTCGCAAATTCCATCGCCGGGATAAAATTCTCGGCGGCGAATAAGTTAAACCTACTTATGCTCGGAAATTCACTACATTGCAAGTACGAATAAGAACACGAACATCATTTTTCACATAAAATTAGAACCGCCATTCTCGGCAAAAATCGATATTAACCAACGAAACCGAGAAACAAGAGTGACATAAACAGCAACAAGTTCTCTGGATAGAGTAAGTAGGACTTATCCAAAACCCAGACACGTTACGAGAATTAGAAAGTATCACTACGTTAGGATATCTCAAGATTCATTGAAATCCGGCAAACGAGGAAAAGAGAACACGAGAGGCGAGAACCTTAAATCCAAACAATTTCCCGAGAAACAAACAGCAGACGAAGAGAGAGGAAACGACGAATGCCTACACAAGGTACTTACGTCACGGAGATGGCGGAGAGAGAAACCCTAGGACAAGCCGAGGGGGAGTCTCCGGAGAGTAGAGAGGGGGGAGGGCAATGTGTATTTAGGCAAAGGGTAAATAAGGAAGATAAATTTATGCCATTTTTGGTGAAAAAGGAACAATGTGTGTATATCATCGCCTTCGTTTTCCCAAACCTCCTCCTTTTTTGCCCTTTTCTTTTCTTTTTTTCTTTCTTTTTGCGCGCGCTCGTTCTCTCACTTCTTTGCCCGTACGGTTTCCAGAAACTCATAATGGGCCCCAACGTAACAGCCTTAGGCCCAATTACTAGTTTATATTGATCTATTATACCAATAAAAGTGGTCGAAATATATACAATAGATAAATTATATACAATAATAATTTAAATCAGACGTTTGTTGTTAAATGTCGAGTACAAAGCTAAAATATATGCTGTTAAAAATCACACACATATATATAATTCTACAAATATTTTCGTATCTATTCAATCAAAAACCTGTACAAACACATCCTTTACTGATTCTTTTCTTTCTTCGACATACCAAATTCCCTTTTTGCATTGATTCTTATAGATGTTAAATCTTCATTTGCTGTAATTTTTAAGTATTAACAGGATATATATATATATATATATATATACACACATCGAAATAAATTCATGATTTTTGGAAAATTTTGTCCACACATGCACGTTCTACTGTATAGAATTTACGTAAAAACATGGAAGGGAGCTAATAGAACTCCGCCAAATGGGTATTCTTAGTCTGGCAATAATATGACTCCCCGTGTCATTGTTAGATTGCCATCACACGAAGGCATTGCCATTAGAATCCCCATGCATCTAAACTCCCTTCTCTCTCTCTCTCTCTCTCTCTCTCTCTCTCTCATACACACACACACCCCTTATTGTATAATATTTACTCATTTACGTGTTTCACGGCAAATACAACATACCAAAGAGGTATATTAATATAAATATGTATAAATATATAAATATGTATACTGTGTGTATATATATATACACACTCAGGAGCCTCTGAATATGATGCGGAAACCTAATTTAAACTGTTTAAGCATAAAACGACTGTAGTACAATGTTCACCCCACTCAGAAACAACGAGAAACGACGACGTTTCGTATCACATATATATATATATATATATGTATATACATATATATCATCATCATCATAAAGTTTAGAACTTAATCAACGACGACGTAGATATCGCGAGACAGTTGCTCGCCATCTTCATCAGCTTGTCGCCAACGTCCGCTAACGGATTCGGCTCGCCCATTTCCTCGAACCCGTCGCTGCACGTGACGAAGTCCGTCATAGCCGCGCTCAGATTGATGTTAAGCGTGCCGGAGTCACGTGACTTGGCGGCCTCAACGGCGTCGTCGAAGTTCCGAACGGCAAGGTCGTACAGCTCCTCGCAGTCTGAGGCTGCGCCTCCTTCCTCGGCGAGTTTCCTGACGACGTCCAGCGCCGATTTCGTCGCGTCGTGCGACGCCCGGATCATGAGGAGGAGGACCGATTCCGGGTCGGGTTTGGTTTGACCCGTCAGAAGAGGCTGGATCGAGGATTCGCAGAGAGCAGGGAAATCAGTTTCTGCGCAGACGGTTTTGATCTCCGGAGGGAGTAATTGTGGTATCAGACCCAGACCTTCTCCCGAAGAGATCAATGGCTCATTCGGCGACGGAGCCATGGGCTCGCTCAGCGACGGAGGATTCGCCGGAGAAGTCGTTACTGCGGGGACAACCCCCGGAGACACTTTCCGCGACGAAGGCATTGTAGGTGCAGCCGCTTTCGGGGCCGGAATCTCCGGAGACGGCGACAAAGTATCCTGCGACGGAGCCGGAGACGGAGCTTCAGTGTTCGATGGCAGGAAAACGGGAAGCAGAGACCTGGCGACGTAGGAATTGAGGAGAGGAACACATTCGGAATCGACAGAGGTGAAGAGTGCGAACAAAGCCGAAACCGCGATGACGACGATGGCCCCGAGGTTTTTGTTTGTATCCATTTTCCCCCTTCGTTTCTGATCCTGGGGAGAAATGGGGGGAAAATGCAAGAGTGGGAGAGAAGAGAATGCAGAGAACGTAAATGGGGATTTAATTTTCCGAGCGGTTAAGTAATATTCCCGGAAGATTGAGAAGCTTTCCGGGAAAATAGGTCAAGGCCCTCGGCTCCTAACCGTTGTTGTATTTACTACGCATTTACTTCCTTCATTCAAGAATTCTTATCCAACACAATCTATATATAGCCACTCACCAGCGTTATTTAATACGTTACTAACGACACATTTCTTTTTTATCTCTGTGATCATTAATTAAGGTTTTGTTTATAATTAGGAGCAAAAACGATTAAATGGGTTTTGTTAGGCCCTTTTCTTAAAACCCTCAAATCCACGATTCCTGCTTTTAACATTTTTAGTATATATAATATATAGTGCTGAAATTGCATTGTCAGTCTCATGGTTAATTTGGGAAGAGCGATCCACTCGTAGTTCTGTGACCTACTTCATATTCATAGAGCAGATGTTGTTATTGTTATTGGTCAATTTATAATCATAAATATGGGTGGACAAAATTACCAAATCCTATTCCAAGCCCAACCAGTTTCGTAATTTTGGTTATTCACGTGATTTAGGTTGAGTTTGGATAATAAATATATAAAATACTTGGTTTGTATTTTCAGAATGCATGATGTTTTTTTTCTCATAAATATTACCATTATTCTAATTAGCAAATAAGAATTCCAATGATTCTAATCAGGCGAAACATCTGGCGATGTTGACAAATTTGTTCGAGTAAATGGCGATCCCATTGAGTTCAGTAGCGACTCCAACCACAACACATGAAGAAATGGCTCGAGTAATTGTGAATACCACCTTCCACATTTATAGACGCAAACGCTGTCGGCGAACGCGAACGCAAACGCTGACGCTGTGAGCGTGTTCATGTCAATTGGATTTTATTTTACCTCGACGTGGACGCAGCTTCTCGTGACGCATCCATTGTTTGTCCTCTTAGATTACCCCAGAAGTTCCGTAAAATTACCGCCTGTGCCATTTTTCCCACAGTTTCAGTGGACTCGAGCGAACATCAGACAACGACGAGAAAGAGATTCAAACGAGAGAATATTTTGGGAGTGCTTTTATTAAGTCTCGGCCTCGTTGTTTCCACTAAGTTGTACGACTGTTCCAAACGAAATCGCGGATATATTCATCGTCGAGTCGTCGTGAAATCGCTTGGTTTTGGTTTCTGCCAGCCCTAGCTGAAGAATATCCGATCGAAGTCGAAGGAAAATGCCGTTCTGGTGGCCTTTGATTGTCATCGCCTTCGCTTACGCGATCTGTAAATTCCTTCTGATGCTCATTCCTCCCAATGTTCCTTCAATCGAAGTCGACGCATCCGACGGTATCTCTTTCATCATCTTCTTCTTCCTCTTAATCTCTAGTGGCTCGGAGCTCTGCGAATGAATGCTTGGTTTCGCGTATTTTTTTTCGTACGAGATAGTGCATTTGTGTATGTAATCGCTTGTTCGACGTCTGATTCGGTGGTGGTTGATCGAATTTGTCCAGTTTTGGCGCATGGGAAAGACACGGATGAGAATAGCTTCATTTATGTGAGTCCTCGACGGTATCGTTACTCGGATTTCATCGGCATTATTTGAGGAAATTTATCGTCATTTTAGGAAGTTTGCCATGTTTGTTCATGAATGTTCGTGCTGTTTTTTTGGTCTCTGATTTAGTTATCGCAGTACTTGGCGAGTACAATCGTAGCCTCATATCATAGATCGTGTGAATTTATTCTACACTATTTTGTTCTCAATGACACTAAGTTTGATTTTTCAATACCTGTTACTTCAAGGCGTTGAATCGTGATTAATTGATGTAGTTTGTCAGCTAATTCATCTATTTGGGTTCCAAATTTGTGGCTATATACAGTTTAGTATAAGTTAAATGCTATCTTATGAAATGCCGACTGAATCATCGGTTCTATCTCAAATGGTGTGAAGATTCCTCCAAGGGGAAGAACCCAACAATCAGAGAAAAAGGTTCAGTGCTATGAACCTGCCACAATGAAGTATTTGGGGTTTTTCCCCGCCCTTTCACCCGCCGAGGTTAGCAGCTATACTATTTCTTGTGCGTTGTGACTGGATTTGTTAATGAACTTTTAATGTTGATAGTTCTGCTAAGGTTTACCTCTCAAAGTGGTGCACCTTATTCCAAGTTTTGATCCACGAATTTGTCGTCTAGGTTAAGGATCGAGTGACTCAAGCAAGGAATGCGCAGAAAATATGGGCAAAAAGTAGCTTCAAGCAGAGACGCCAGTTTCTGCGAATTCTTCTGAAGTATATTATTGAACACCAAGAACTTATATGCGAGTAAGGTTTAGTTTGTTTTTTTTAGTGCTTTGATGTGCATGTTTTGCTTTTTGGTCGACCTGGTTCTTGGCGTTTGATGTCAAGACATTCTTGTGTGTCCTTAGAGTCTCCTCACGTGATACTGGGAAAACTATGGTGGATGCTTCCCTGGGAGAAATAATGACAACATGCGAGAAGATCACTTGGCTTCTATCTGAGGGTGAAAGATGGTTAAAGCCTGAATACCGGTATCAGAATTTTTCTATTTTCTTTTTCTCGCTGACTTCTCTCATTCTATAGAAATAATTATAGTTTCTTGCTTATTTAGGACACAGCAAGTTGTGCTATCATAGTTAATCATGGGATGATCTAATTTGGGTGCACTGAGATGTGTATTTTATCTGATCTGATTTGTCCACAGTTCTTCTGGAAGAGCGATGCTCCACAAAGTATCAAAAGTAGAGTTTCATCCCCTTGGAGTCATAGGAGCTATAGTCCCATGGAACTATCCCTTTCACAACATTTTCAATCCTATGCTGGCTGCAGTCTTTTCAGGAAATAGCATTGTCATTAAGGTAAAACTGCAATGTCCTTCCCAAATTATAATTGTTAGGTGCCTCTTCATTTTGTCTTTCGGGACTATACCCATTTGTTTGCATTCCATATCTGAATAAGCTAAGCACATCACCTGCTTATAAGATATGGACTTCAAGGGCAGTTCAAACATTGAGGGAGTTTCACTAATCTCCATCAGAGGCACGCTTCTTACTTTGCTTTCTGTATCTGTTCTGATTGCTTTTTGTAGGTATCGGAACATGCAAGCTGGTCAGGATGCTTTTACTACCGGATAATCCAGGCAGCTTTAGCTGCTGTTGGAGCTCCTGAAAATCTTGTCGATGTGATCACAGGGTGTGTATTTTGCCAACAGTTCCCTTCACTTGCAGTTATCATTTTGATTTACTCAAAGCAAAACACTCTTTGTAGGTTTGCAGAGACAGGAGAAGCACTTGTCTCATCTGTTGATAAAATGATATTTGTTGGGTCAACAGTCGTTGGCAAGATGGTATAGTTTGTCATCTTTCTTCCTGCTTCTTCTACACTATCTTTGAGTTGTACTGATGTAAAACATTGCAGATCATGAGAAATGCTGCGGAGACATTGACACCCATCACTCTTGAACTTGGTGGAAAAGATGCATTTATTGTGTGCGAAGATGTAGATGTCTCCCACGTAAGAGCTCTCTTCTGTGTACTTATCCCATTCAACAACATAAGCTGGTATTTTATATAAGAAAACTGTGGCACCTTATCTGTAATGTAGGTTGCACAAGTGGCTGTAAGGGGTGCCCTTCAGTCCAGTGGGCAAAATTGTGCTGGTGCTGAAAGATTTTACGTTCACAGAGACATTTACCCTGCATTCGTCAGCCAAATAACAAAGATCATGAAGTCTGTTTCTGCCGTAAGTGCTTTGTTTCTGTAAGAACCCACAAGAGAAGAGACATTTACCCTGCATTCCTCTTTATATTTTACGCTCAAGTGGACATAATATTACCTTTTGCAACATTGTCCCATAACTCATGCCTATACCTCTTAGCATACGTAAAGCCTATGGAAGAGTTCACATTTTAAAGTTTACGAATGTGCATTTACATCTAATGCCATCAAACATCTATATTTATTTTGCTTCTGTTCCTGCAGCATGCATTTTTTTAGATTCGTATATTTCCGTTACAGTAATACAATTTGCTCATGTGTACAATAGGGTCCACCCCTTGCTGGGAGGTATGATATGGGTGCTATATGCTTGCAAGAACACTCTGAAAGACTACAAAGCCTTGTAAATGACGCGTTGGACAAAGGAGCGGAGATTGCGGCCCGTGGGAGCTTTGGTCATCTGGGTGAAGATGCAGTCGATCAATATTTCCCTCCAACCGTTCTTGCAAATGTAAACCACAGTATGATGTTAATGCAAGAAGAGGTAATGCCCTCTCTGTTTATCTGAACCCACGTTCCTTTGGTCATATGCTTCCGTTGCTTCATTTTACTGCATTCTGTTATATAATACGGCTTCCTTGTGTAATTATGTATGACATTCAGGCTTTCGGGCCGATCATGCCGATCATGAAATTTAGCACCGATGAAGAGGTCATAAGGCTAGCGAACGATTCGAGATATGGGCTTGGTTGTGCTGTATTTTCTAGAAGCCAGCGTCGTGCCAGACAAATCGCTTCTCAAATTAACTGTGGTGTTATTGCAATCAACGACTTTGCGTCAAATTACATGTGCCAGGTACTCTTTCTCTTTTAACATAGATTATGTCTGAAAACAAAAAGCTGGGGAAAGCTTTGTCTTTTAGGAACTGTATTGAGGTAATTGACAATAGGACGCCATTATCATCCCTCTTAACGTTATTTCTCGTCATTATGCTAAATCTCTCTCTTTCCC
>NW_010966177.1:2383652-2419955 GCF_000463585.1 Tarenaya hassleriana | reverse complement strand
TTCCCTTCTATCTCTCTCGGTTTTCCAGTCACTTCCGTTTGGAGGTGTAAAGGACAGCGGATTTGGACGGTTTGCGGGGATAGAAGGGTTACGAGCTTGCTGTCTTGTGAAATCCGTGGTCGAGGACAGGTGGTGGCCCATTATCAAAACCAAGATCCCCAAACCTATACAGGCAAGAACGATAACTAAAACTTATTACTAATCCACAAATCGGATCGTTCGCTAACTTCCGTCGGCGTATTATGATTGATCACAGTACCCTGTAGCCGAGAACGGATTCGAATTCCAGGAAGCACTAGTGGAAGCCCTCTACAGCTTAAACATATGGGATCGGCTACGAGCGCTCGTCGATGTCGTGAAGATCCTCACGGACCAGAGCTCCCGCGTGGTCAGAAAAAGGAAGAGCCACTGAGACCTACGACCGACACACTTTCCAGGTTCGCGCACAAACATATCCCGTTTCGAGTGCGGTTGAATTTTGATGGAATTAACGCATCATCTATTGTTCATCAAGATAGTAAAAGAGAACTTCGAAAAGATGTCGATTCCTTTTCGTCGGGGATTATGCCCAAGTTTACTTTCATCTTGTTATGAAACATAAATGGTAACTGTTCTTCTTCATAAACCCTATATGATCTGGTCTCATTACTACATGTTCGCATACAAATGATATATCTTTTGTATAATTCTCAATTGGTTTTGGTAATACTTTCGGATTTTAAGTAAAAAACTGGAAATTTTTTCCCCCGTTTCCACAAGAAGGAATAAATTACAGAAATCGTTGCCAAAAATCTGTTACATGTCCCTTTCCCTCCGAAACATAAACAAAACCCACGGACCGGCCAAAGTATGCCGCATGATTACAAAGGAAGTAAGTAGGAGTACACGGAAATTCACACATCTCGTTTGAGTGTAACGTCAATGATCCCTATCGTCGATTTTGGTTGGTAGTGTTCATCTGTATCAACCTCCTCAATCTCCTGAACATTCCATAATATATAAACCCAATATTTTATTTACGTTTCTTAAAATAACGTATCACACACAACGAAAAAGAAAAAGAAGAGAATATGGACCGACCTGTACCACGTCCTCTCCCTTGAGGACTCGTCCGAAAACGATCAGGCGATCATTCAGATCGGGGATCGGAGCCGTGGTGATCAGAAGCTCAAACTCCTTGCTGTTCCCTTTCGTCGTCCCCACCATGAACGCCTCGTGTTTTGGGCTGATTTTTTTTTTTGCAAGTTAAAAAAAAACCCTATTTATTTTTATACCTTTTCCCCATTCATTTTTTACCGTTAAACACTGTGACAGAGAGTGGGAGGGAGGGAGTTAGTAAAAAAAGACACACCTGGTGTGAAGACGGCTGCGGAGTTTCCCTTTAGAAGTCCATTCTTCGACAGGTACAGAGCTCGGGGAATGACCCGCCTGCACCATGTAGTTCTTTATCACCTGGTTAAACTCCATTCCCTTGAAATGCCCTTTCTCACTTCATCAACAACACTCCAACATATCAGTTACTTATTTGATCTCTGTTACTCTCAAGTGTAAAAACACAAGTAAAAGAATGAAAATCAAGCTTTAATCAAAATTCATGAACTTCTCTAAAAGTCTACAACTTGGAAGGGAAATAAACAAGCTCCAATACTCACCAGAGGTCTAGAAACTTATCCACAGCTTCCGGAGAACCTTCTTTAAAGAGCTCCACAGTTATCAGACCTTTCGACGTGTTTATATCCTGCATGAGCTTGAGAGTTAGATTTATATAAATCTCATTTCATTTCAAGCCTTAACGTGGATCAACCCAACAGTGTGGGGCCTAATGGCAATTTCGTTTTCAAGGCAGAAAAAAAATTAACAGCCTGAACAAGGGCCGCACTTGAAAAGAAAATCAAGATCCTCAAGTTTCAAGAACTCTGCATCTGACACACATCAAGAGAGTTCACCATGACCACTCCTATAAACTTAAGCAAGCAATAAAAGGCATGCTAGATGTTATACAATACCACTGCTTAGGAAGGGGTTGATGCAATGAATGCCAGGAGTTTAACTTACCGCATATCCAGGCAGATCATATTTCTTTGACTCCGATGCTACATTTATGTCCTGAAACACGAAAAAAAAAGGGACATGAGATCAGATACATGTGGACCCTTTAAGCCCCATCTCATGAATTCAATTCATCAGATTATAGATACCATTAAGACTGAAACGCAAAAAGGGTACCTCAAATCTCTGCATTTCATTCCCCGTCTGGTTTCTTGGCCTGAAAGATGACAAAAGAACCTATTCAGCTAGCTAATAGTTGGGAATTTGTATCAGTAGCATCGTAAATTGACAGAAAGTCCAAGAAAAAGAATCAACCGAAAGAAAAGATAAAAGAAGGCAACAACAAACCTTTGCGAAAAATGACGATACGTAGCCACCAAGGATAGTATGACTAATGCGATAACAAGACTACACATAAAGATTGTGGAGACACTTATACGACTCGGGCCCTTCTTCTTCTTGCTCTGATTCAAAAGAGCCTGAGGTTTAATCCTCGCCATTGAAACTTTATTTCTGTCCCAAAAAGATTTGGTAGAACATCAAAGCTAAGCACCAAAGAATCCACAAAAACAAACATCTATACAATAAAACCTTCAGAAGTTGCATCCTTTTTTAAGGCCCTTAATGCTAAACAAAAAGGTTAATATCACGTAATCATGGCTAATAGCTAAAAAACTACACTTCAAATTTCAAGTTCGTATTACCAAAACTGCGCTAAATTAGATAGTTTCCACTTAAACCCTAATTCTGCCATATTTGAATGATTCAAAGCGCTTCTCAGTTACTTCCATCGAAAACCCAGATCCAATAATTTCCCGATTTTCTATCTTACGGAAACAAATTACAAACAAATACCTTAAACTTCTAGCACCAGAGTGCGTTCACACCTCAAATCAGAAATCACAAATCGATCTCAAAGGATATTCAACGAGGTCGAAGCCAAATCATGAACACCAAATCCGGAAGAACCTGGTGTTCGATTCTCGGGGAAAAAAAATCAAAAATCCAGAAGAACGCACCAGAAACCTCTCGGGCGAAGTCGCTGCCTTTACTCGGTTAGATGAAGAAATCAACCAGAACGTCTTCTACGTCGACGGAAATTGATGAGTTTGAATTTTCGTTTCCGTCGACGGAAAATGGTTTGAATTCTCTTCCACTTCTCTATTCGGATTCGGTGACGCCTGTAATCTGACGGCTGAGATTCCTCCTTTTGCACAAAAAAAACATCCATTTCCATTTGGAAAAACATAAAAAAAATTGCTTAAAAAACATCAGAATAATCAAAATAATTTTTATCTTTAAAAAATAATCAGAATAGTTTAAAAAGCACACACAACACAATGATTATTATTTTTTCATATCTTTTATATCATATATTTTTTTTGAAGTGATTATTCATATTTTCAGATAATTTATTTATTTTTAATTGAAGCATCCTTTTCCATTTTATATGTTTTATAATATTTTCTTTTTCATAAAATTTTCTTCTTTGGATTTTATCTTTTTAAAAGATCAGTAACGGCATTTGCTATCATATTAGCTGTCACGATATTATTTTATTCCACCCATTTGTTAGAATAAAACTATCATATCATAACCAAAAAAAAAACAATAATAACAAAATCTTAGGACCTATAATTAATAAAAAGAAATTATACATGATTGGGCCTCTTGTTGGGCCTTTAATGAATATGGGCTTTAATTCAGTAGGCGACGAGCACATTTCTTGACAACAGTGCCATTGGGGAGGGTCATTTTCGTCATGAGTTGTTTAATTAAAAGGGTTCTCATCGTTTAGTGGGGGCATTATCCAAAATACCCTCCTTTTGCTAAAACTACTTCTGCACATATCCTTATTCAGTTGTGATCTTATGACCAGAGTTCATGTATGATCACATGATGGTCACATTGGTCATAATGTTAAATTTATGGTGATTACATCAAATCACTATGATCACACCTTACATATCACACTAATCATTTGGTAAAATCATCAAAAATTTAACGTTGTGACCAATGTGATCATCATGTGACCATACAATTATTCTGGTCACAAGGTCACAACTGAATAAGGGTATGTGTAGAAGTAGTTTTAGCATAACGAGGGTATTTTGGATATTTTGCCCGTTTAGTGACGCTCTTTGTCCATGAAAATAACATCTCCCTCGATAAAGTTAAAGGTATTTTTGATAATGCCCTTTAACGGTGATGTAAATTCCGTACAGTGCACGCTGATGTTTCACTCCGTTTTTTTTTCTCTCCAGACATTATCCAAAATACCCTCTTTTTATTAAAATTATTTATGCATATACTCTTTTTCCAGATGTGACCATGTGACCGAAATAACCGTATGATCACATGATGATCACATTGATCATAACGTTAAATTTATGGTGATTACACCAAATCACTATAGTCATACCTTATATATCATACTAATCACTTGGAGAAATCATCGTAAATTTAATGTTGTGACCAATGTGACCATCACGTGACTATAGAATTATTTTGGTCAAATGGTCACATTTGAATAAGGGATGTGTAGAAGTAGTTTGAACAAAATGAGAGTATTTTAGATATTTTGTCTTGTCTCTATTTCTATGACTTTCTTCCAACGATTTCGATAGCGATTTTGTGTTTTATTTGTAAAACAATATTATATTTTATATTTTATTTTTAATTAAATATTTAATATATTGACGAATTGGTCCCTATTTTCGTGGGCACTAAAACTCATCACTAAATTCGTCATTGTGGTCGTCGAAATATTATGACTAAAATCCGTCACTACTTTCGTCGCAAATCTATCGCACGGATCATTCGTTCACGTCATCAAATTGTCACGATTTATGTTTTACACCTTCACCGTTAACTCACGAATATTTTCGTGATCATTTCGTCACTAATTATTACGAATCCGGAATTACCATCAATCGTATAGGTGACGAATTTTTTTCCAAACCAATTCATCACCACCTTCAAGGGTAACAAATAAAAAACAAAAGTACGAGGATTTTTTTTTTGTAATCTAAATATCTTAAACTAAGGTCCAAATTAATATTAGGATTGAGACCGACAATGTGATTTAAAATATACACAATCTTTTAAAATTTAAAGTTCGAATTTAGAACGTAAACAAACGTTTTGCATTTCAATCTCATCGATTAAACTATCTAAATTTGGATAGGATGACGAATTTTGTTCGGTCATTCGTCACCTTTTTCCGTATTTTTTAAAAATTCTTATTGACATTATTGTCGTTATTTTTTTTCCTAATTGACGGACGGTCCATTATTCTGATATACGGTTGAATACCAGTAGGGAACCACACAAACGATATTTCTTTCGGGCATTACACAGAGAAAGCCTCCTCTAAGGAAAGATGGTAGAAAATCTGAAACAAACACTTCCTTAAACAAACCCTAACGCCACTCCTTGTGTTTTTTTCCCCTGAAGTAATATTTGCAAAAATGAGTAATAAATTTATTATTAGGATTATGATGGATTTTGATATATTTTAAATTATGTAGTAATTTGACACGTTTACATAAATTCATATCGGAATATTTTATTTTCTCTAAATACAAATTATGCAAAATATTAAGTCATTAACTACGCCGTCCTAATATTAGAGGCAGCATTTTAAAATTATTTTCGTATAATTAACAATTAGAATTTAATTTATGAATACCGAACAATATTTTCATTTTTTTAAACGAAATCACAAGTACCAAAAGCTGTACCTCGGTGTAAGGATAAAAAAAAATTATGCTAGATTTGGTTTAGAACTCGATTTTCTAAGTCTGGTAATTACAACAAAAATATTTTTTTTCCTGTCTTTTTCTAAATATTATAGAAACATTTAGGATTTACTGTGGTTGTGATGCATTCCATTCAATATACTGTATTGTAGAAATGAATAAAACAGTATAAATAATTTGAAAATGTCCGTAATATATTAACTATACAAAAACAAAATTAATTATCAGAACTTTTAAAAGTTATTAACTATTTAAAATACCCTCTAAATTTGAGATTATTTTAGAAAGTTATCATGCCATAATAATTAAAAAAATATATTGGGCTTTGAGTTTCATGAAATGGATTAAAGAAATACAAAACATCGGCAAAAAGTGTTTCATTTTCTCGTTAGTTTGTCCCATACACGAGACAACGTTTTTCAGAAAAATAAAATAAAATAAAAATTGAACACGGGCTAATATTAAATTGAGCAACTTTACGTAAATTTGACTTGCCTTTAAAATTTTACAAGTGATACCCAAATACATTAATATGTCACGTGGAAAATAAATAAGACATGGACGTTGTCAAATATTGACGTGTCAACACCATAAAATGTCCTGCTTGTCCTCAAGCGTTAGATCCTTTGGATTATAATTATTTATTTTATTCCGATTTTTTAATTTTGAAAAACATTATATTTATTTGATTAGTTGATCTGCCCAAGCTTAATTTAATTTAAATTCAATTTTATTAAACGATTTTCTAATATATATATATATATATATTATCAGTTGTTGAATCTTGAAGGCAAAACAAATCATGGCGAAGAGCGGACCAGAAGGGGGTAGATACGCTTAACTTAAACGGCGACGTTTTAGCGACCATCATTGTATAATGATCTGTGGTTCTCATTTTATCGGAAATTCGGAAATTCATCGATAAAATATACAAAAGGGACCAACGCTTCATGGTACGAGTCCATGGTTTTGTCAAATATAAAAATAAAAATGTGTCGATATATATATACACACATACACATATTATAATATTTGGTGTTTTCTATATTTAATACTTTAGTTTTATTCAAAAACACATGTCAATATTCCAATTTTTAGTCAATAAATTTCCCATGATAATATCCAACGCAATATTTTAAAACAAATCATAAGCAGTGACATCAATTATCATATTACATCATTATTTTGTACACTGTACTATAAATTTCGTTATTATAGTATTCCATTGTTTTCATATCTGGATATGATGGATCAAACTTCAATATATTATTTGAAATCTATATTAAAACATGTTTAAAAGACTAAATATTAAAGTGCACAATAATCGATTAAGGTATTAACAAATATAAAATGAATGTTTTTTTTAACGAAAATAAAAGAACGGGGTATTTAATTAAAGATTTGGATCGGAGCCGTGAGGTAACTACCACGGCCCACGCCGCGTGACGATCCTTCCATCTCTCTCTCTCTCTCTCTCTCTCTCTCTCTCTCTCTCTCTCTCTCTCTGGTTAGCTGAGCTAATTGGATCTCTCCCTTCCATTTCTTTCTCCCTATTTAAAGTTTCCTCCCAACAATTCTCTTTCACTCCAATTATTCTCTCGCTCTTCCTGTTACTCGTTCCGAGCTGACTCGCTCGACTCGGGAGGTGAGTGCGTTCGTGACGTTCGTGATCTCTCTCTCTCTCTCTCTCTCTACCTCTCTTGTCATTAGGTCTCTCGTTCGATCGGATTATTCCATTTTTAGATCCGTTTCTGTCGATTTCGATCTGAGTTACGTTTTTTCCCGGTTAAGAAATGTCGATGTTTACGAGGAGACTTGTCTCACGTTTTTACTTCTTTGCGTTTTTAGTCTGGTGATGCTTCGATTACTCTGATATGAGGTTGAGATCTGCGTGATTTCCTTGCTTTGATGGTTCCGCATCCGTGTTTCTGCTTCGGCGAAATTCGGCAATGTAGTGGTTGAGATTTGGAATTGTGGGATATTGGTTATGATTTGAGTTAATTTATGGTCACATCTGGAATGTTGGATTCAAAATTCTTGGATGCAGTGCGTTTTTCTTAATTTGACCTCTTTCGTGTTTGATTCGGCTCCCGATTTCGCTCTCCCATGAATTTAAAGGATCAACGTGGTGAATGTTAGTTGAATCATCATGCCGAACTTTCGATTTTGGTCGGTGGAGCCATGATCTGTCGCATTGATTCGATATTTCATCACTTGGCTGTGTCCATGTGTTAACCAATGTTTGGATCTAGTGCATTTTCGTTTGCAACTCAAAATATCGCTTCGTTTGTGACTCAGTTTCCTTTGGAGCCTACAATATGGCAACGGGACAGCTATTTTCACGCACTACCCAAGCTTTGTTCTACAACTACAAGCAGCTGCCCATTCAGCGCATGCTTGATTTTGATTTCCTCTGCGGTGAGTATTTTTTTTCTCCTTCAAGCTTGCTTTAATCATAGCTTTGAGGTGAATAAGAGTTACAACTTCTTAATCAGTTTCTGGTTCTATTTGACCGTTGGATTTGGTGTCAAGGAGGCAAATCTGGTAATAACGTCATTGCCATTGACTTACAGGACGAGAAACACCTTCCGTCGCTGGAATCATAAACCCGGGTTCCGAGGGGTTCCAGAAGCTCTTTTTTGGCCAGGAGGAAATTGCCATCCCCGTTCATGCAGCGTAAGTCAAATACCATATATATAGATAGAGAGATAGAGAAGTGCACTCATATGTCCTTTATCTATGCGCTTCCGATACTAGGGGTAATAAAACTTAGATGTATGTCTCTCGCAGCATCGATGCAGCATGTGCTGCTCATCCGACTGCAGACGTATTCATCAACTTTGCATCGTTCAGAAGGTGAGTGTGGTTTGACAGTTGCAGTAAAATTTGTTGTGTGATTGTCACTAACGATTATTCACCTTGTGTTCTTCAGTGCTGCTGCTTCATCCATGGCTGCCTTAAAGCAGCCAACTATCAAAGTGGTGGCAATAATAGCAGAGGGTGTTCCGGAGGCGGACACCAAGCAGTTGATTGCTTATGCCCGTGCAAACAATAAGGTTAGTACAAATTGAACTGAATAACACAGTACAATTGCTCGGTCAAAAAATGCACGAAGATTTCTTGGAGTCATTTACTGATCAATATACTCTATTATCATGGATTTTTTTTAATCGATTCATGACACTGATTTGTTGTGCAGGTTGTTATCGGCCCAGCTACTGTTGGAGGCATTCAAGCTGGAGCCTTTAAAATAGGTGACACTGCTGGAACAATTGATAATATCATTCAGAGCAAGCTGTACAGGCCTGGATCTGTTGGTTTTGTCTCCAAATCTGTAAGTGCTTGATTCTCAGCACTTTGTCTTCTGCATTACATCATCATGATTCCTTATATCTGGGAGAGTTTACTCATTAGTTTTTCTCGTCCAGGGTGGTATGTCTAACGAGATGTACAATACCATTGCCCGTGTCACAGACGGTATATATGAAGGTGAGTTTTATGTACAGATTCTACTAACCACCACTGTCCTCATGTCCTTCATATCCGAATACTCTTAAGCTGAGTTAACCTTTGGCAACATGACAGGAATTGCTATTGGCGGTGATGTGTTCCCAGGCTCCACTTTGTCTGACCATATCCTGCGGTTTAACAACATCCCACAGGTGCATGAATCACTCTTCTCTAACTGTGGGCTTTCCGCTGGCAGAGATTCGTTGTCCTGTATTATCCTTTTTATTGATTCTTCCATGTTACAAATTACATTTTTATTAAGAAAAAAAATTAAGAGTATCTGAACAACCTTACTTTCAATGATCTCGTACCATAACTCCACAGAGCTGTGTTTTCCTTCATGCATATTGCAGATAAAGATGATGGTTGTGCTTGGAGAAATTGGAGGAAGAGATGAATATTCTCTAGTCGAAGCCTTGAAACAAGGAAAAGTCACCAAACCAGTGGTTGCATGGGTCAGTGGGACATGTGCAAGGCTGTTCAAATCTGAAGTACAATTTGGCCATGCGGTGAGTATAGGCCGAAGCTTACTAAAGAACTGAATACACTGCCTTTGTCTGCATACCATCCAATCACGCACTGCGATATGATATCGAACCAGGGGGCCAAAAGTGGTGGAGAGATGGAGTCTGCACAAGCCAAGAATCAAGCCCTGAAAGATGCTGGAGCAATTGTCCCCACTTCTTACGAAGCCCTTGAAGCTGCAATCGAGGAAACATTCGAGGAATTGGTAGGGTTTCCTCTTTCTAAGCCCCTTTTTTTTTTCCTGAGAGAGGCTTGTGATGTTTCCTGAGCTGAGATTTCTTTCGTTTGCTGTCTTCTGTTCTCTTGTCTCCTGTCAGGTTGAAGAAGGGAAGATCACTCCTGTCAAGGAAGTCACTCCTCCCCAAATCCCCGAGGATCTCAACTCTGCAATTAAGAGTGGGAAAGTCCGTGCCCCTACTCACATCATCTCCACCATCTCTGATGACAGGGGTACTTATCTAATTCAAAAACCAGTTTCCCGTATCATCTTCTTATTGCATCCTTGGATCTCTTAAGCCAAAATAATCAAATTGTTATGCCAGTGGATTATTACATATGGATAACCAGTTTCCAATACTTTCCAAAATGGAAAACCTTGGTGAAGAGAACCGTCTTTGCTATTTGATTTTCAGGGGAAGAACCATGTTATGCTGGTGTGCCGATGTCTTCCATCATCGAACAAGGTTACGGTGTGGGTGATGTCATATCTCTTCTGTGGTTTAAACGTAGCCTTCCACGTTACTGTACTAAGTTCATCGAGGTGTGTTTTTTTGGCCTTTTCTGTTTTCATACTGCCATATCTACATTCTCATTTCCATGTCGTGCTACATGTTTTAAGAAAAAAGCCAGATTGTCATATTCTGAAATAAAGCTGGATTCTTCTTACTGCCACTTTGAACTCAATGGAACAGATATGCATAATGCTGTGTGCTGATCACGGCCCATGTGTCTCTGGCGCTCACAACACCATTGTAACAGCAAGAGCTGGAAAAGACCTTGTCTCAAGTCTTGTCTCTGGTTAGTGAATTTCTTCTTCCCAAGCAGAGTTTTTGGCACGCGATAGTCTCAGGAAACCACTTATGTTTAGAAAAAAAAAACTGGTTACACTTGCAACAGGTCTGCTAACCATCGGTCCCAGATTCGGTGGAGCCATTGATGATGCTGCCCGATACTTCAAGGATGCTTGTGACCGGGTAAACACTCTTTTGCTTCTCCTCCTCCCACCTCAGATGCAACAACTGGCAGAAAGGACTTTCTCGAATCTGAGACGGAATTGGATACAAAATTTTGCCATTTTATTTTGCAGGGTCTCACGCCTTATGAATTCGTCGAGGGAATGAAGAAGAAAGGAATTCGTGTCCCGGGAATCGGCCACAGGTAAAAAACAAGAAGAAGATGGTAGTGAATAATGAATTGATTATTGAGATGATGCCCCATCAATATTTGAATTGTTTGTTGTAGGATAAAGAGTAGGGACAACAGAGACAAGAGAGTGGAGCTGCTGCAGAAATTTGCGAGGGCGAATTTTCCGACGGTGAAGTACATGGAGTACGCGGTGCAAGTGGAGACATACACGCTGTCGAAGGCCAACAACCTTGTACTGAACGTGGACGGTGCGATTGGCTCTCTCTTCTTGGACCTCCTCGCCGGCAGTGGAATGTTCACTAAGCCGGAGATTGACGAGATTGTTCAGATCGGCTACCTCAACGGCCTCTTTGTCCTCGCCCGTTCCATCGGTTTAATAGGGTATTTGTTATTCACCATTCCCTTTCCTTTTCTTTTTTCTTTTAACTATCGTTACACAACAACAACATGGCATGTATGTTTGGTTTATATATGTATGTATGTACGTATAATAAAAAAAACATCATGATGGATGGATGCTGCAGGCATACGTTCGACCAGAAGAGGCTGAAGCAGCCACTGTACCGTCATCCATGGGAAGATGTCTTGTACACCAAGTGACGGGGAAATATGACATATCATTGGGCCCCACCTCCCATGATTTCTTGAAGCTCTTTTAGTAATCTTCTTCTTCTTCTTTTGGATATGCTGTGTCCCGAAAAAGAACCCGTAGATCTCCTCTCTCTGTGTTGTGATGATACACACACACCACCTTTACTCTACGTTATCTGTTTTCCGGTGTTTCTGTATTTTTGTCTCTTCTCCGAATTTCCTTTATTTCTTTTTCTTCAGCAACTCTGGTTATGACCAACCAAACTACAACCTTACAAAACATCCGACAAAACAAAATGTAGCAAGTAGGTTTCTATGCGTTACGATTTCGTATGT
The DNA here is from genome assembly GCF_000463585.1 of Tarenaya hassleriana. Classification (NCBI taxonomy): domain Eukaryota; kingdom Viridiplantae; phylum Streptophyta; class Magnoliopsida; order Brassicales; family Cleomaceae; genus Tarenaya; species Tarenaya hassleriana. Next base: position 2,407,818 of record NW_010966177.1, on the reverse strand, counting down.
GTGTGTATGCCAAGTGGTGTGGTGAGGGTCCGCATCTCCCTAACTCTTGCTTTTATCGGGTCATAATGGTTCAAGTTATAACCTTTTTTTTTAACATGTGATTTGTTCTGGGATTCGAATCTGGGTAGAGCACTCTTTACGCATACCCACTTACCAGTTGAGCCAACCACCTTTGTCTGCAAGTTATAACTTGGATTTTACTTCTGAAAATTCGATCTCTAAATTATACGAATTAGATAGATAATAACCACTGATTTATATACATAAATTCAGATTTTTTGTTTTGTTTTGTGTCAAACGTGTATGTATCCCACAAATTTATAAATATTTTAATATTTATTAAAAAAAGAAATTAGTTCATCATTTTTCTATTATAAAATTATTGTCAATTTTTAATGTCCGAAATATATAAGTATCAAATCAATTTTCTATTTTTTTTACATTCGAATACTCTAAAATTAGATATAATTGTTTTTTGGTATCGTATTGTAATTATGCTACAAATGGCATGGTTATCATAATCATATTATTTTTCCTAATCTTAGATACCGACTAACTAACTGACGTTAAAAACAATTAACAAATATGGTTCTAAAAGTCTTCCATTTAATTATCTGTCCATATATATAGTATTAAAAGTGGCGGCAATATTTATGGATTGGCAAATGCAGTAGCTCAGAGACGGTTGCCATCGCCGCCTTACGGACCGACCCAAATTTACGACGTTTTATTTTTTTTGAGTCCGCAATTTTCCTACATTTCGGTGGAAAATGTGAATTGAATTTCCATTTATCGATTCATTTTAATACCAACGGTATTACTACATAAATTAACTTCTGTTTTTGGTGGTTGCCTTTTGTCCGTAGCAATTCCATCGCTTCACGTGCAGTATCTCGCGGTCCATGAAATTAGCTCCAATTTTATGCAATGGACAGTCTTTAGAAGGAAATGCTTGTTGGTGATCTACCAACCACCAATCTCTCGTCTAAATTTAATGAAATTTTCCTCCAAAAAAATAATGGGCAGAGATATATATACTCACCAACTCGGCAACAAGATCAGATGAAGAATCTAGAAGATTATATATAAATAAATAAAACCGTTATAAAGAGAGCAGCTTCTAGATTCTTCATATATACATATATATATATATATATATATATATATGTTTGTATATATTTGATGGCAAAAGGAAACATATTTGTGGCAATTAAATATATTTAAGTAAAAGAATTTTCAAGTGCCACTATATGTGCGTGTACAGATTTCCAATGACGGGATGGTTAGCTTTTTCTCCTCTCTTTTTTTTTTAAATGGTATGGTGATGGTCAGTCAGCTTTAAGATGTGGAACAAGAAAGTTCACAAAAGAAGAGGAGAGATAAAACTGTAGACCCTTTGAATGAAAGGGAGGGTTAAATGCATCCCATCATCACATCAACAGTGTATTTATTATATATATATATATATATATATATATATATATGTGTGTGTGTGTGTGTGTGTATAATAAATAACAATGTATTAGCATAGGAGTGTTGGGTGCAAGTTGAAGGTGAGAGGGAGAGATGCAGATTGTGGTCCCATAATTAAAAATTGACCACTTATAATAAAAAGGCAATGGGTTACACGACGACGGGCCCGAAAATTTTTTTTATTAATAAATAATACCTCACACCAATTTGAAAAAATAAAAACAAAAACCATGTAACCATGAAGTTCGAAATTTCAACAAAAAAATTTAAATAACACATATAAAAATGACAGATTTCATGAATTTTAATTTTATTTGTGTAGATATTTTAGATTCATGGAAAGAAAAAAGGAATATATTTTCCTTAATTAAAGGTTTGGAACTCCGTTGGATCAAATATTAATTAAAGATTTGGATTTGCATGAAAATAAAATATTTACCCAACCTTCGATACGAGAACATGTAAAATATTTTATTATCTTAAAAAGATGCATTGAATTTTTCTAATCTCGTAGTAGATATAGTTGAGTTAAATTATTGGTAAACTTTCAGATTATAAAAAAAATAGAATATTTTAAGACTAATTATATTTTCTCATGAACTATTATTGCTTAATGGTTGTTGATGCAAAAAAAGACGCAATCCTATGTGTTTCACTGTAAACAAAGGCAAAACAAGAAAGAGATGTCTAAATCGCCACATGATGTTTGCTTTTCAAGCAAGTTTTTATTTTTATTTTTATTTTTATTATTATTTTATTTAGTAGCCATTTTGGAAAAATAAAAATTATTCCCATAACACTTCAAAGATTCTTTTGGCCCTTTTGCAAACTAAGTCATGCCCTCCACTTATTATTTTAGCCCACAAAGTAAAAAAAAAAAAAAAGAGAGAGAGAGAGAGAGGAAAATGTAGGATTTACAGAAAGCCTCCCATCTACATCATACATGCAATTAAAACAAGGGAAATATGGATACTTAAAAAAAGGTTATTACTAACTACATCATACACATTCATATCAATTGTTAGTATATAATATAACAGTCAACTTATATTTATATCAAATAGTATAATATAGAAATTTAAACCTTAAATATACCATGAAAATAGTCAATATTTAAACCATGTATTCATATATCTCGAGTTTACTAATATAGATTTTACTAACAATAACCCAAAAGAATTGGTGTACACGATATACCCCCCAAAAAAATTATATAAATTTAAATGTAATTTACCCTCTACTAGAAATAAAAAAACCGTAATATATATTTAATTTAGGAGAAAAAAGAAGCCTCAAGAGGAAAGAAATATCATGAAAGGACACGACTGGTGGAAATGGGAAAGAAAGGACCGATCCAATTGGCCGAAACCCATTTGAATGGCTAACAAAAGAGTAAGCCTTTTTAACCAACGAACTTGCCGAGGGCTTATTAAAGCGCGCCTACCCTTGCGTGGAAGTCACGCGCTTTTTTCGTTGGACGCTCTTACTATACATATCCTTTCATTGGTCCGTGTTTCCACGCGCGCGTTGATTAACCCTCGCTCCTCGCTCTTGCTGAGTTTTGGATTTAATGAAAATGAACCCATTATTAATAGGGATGATGATTTTTTAAAGGAAAAAAAATTAGGATAAAATCTATGTTCAATTTATTTGGTATTTGGGAAACATAGATTTTGCTTCAGCAAATAAATTTGTGTTATTTTTTAAAAAGAATCTTACACAAGTCTTATTTCCAAGTCTAACAAAAAAATCTGATACACCCACAAATGAACATTAAATTACCATTTTTTTTATGGAACTCGATAACACACATTTATTATCAAATTGAAATAAGGAACCTTGTTAGGAGTTTCATATTAGTTATACTTGACAAAAAACAAGCGGATAAAATTATAAAAAAGGTTAAAAACAAATTTAAAAGAAAACAAAAAGAGAGAGAGAAAAATAGAAATAAAAAATGAAACAAAAAATGTGAAAAACATAATAAAAAACATAGAAGCAGAAAAAAGGGAATCGAAGGAGGCAAAGATAAGCAAAAGAGGTTTCCATTATTGTTGACTCCTTGCGAAAAAAGAAGCTCTCTCTCTCTTTCCCTTTGATCCGATTCCATCCAGTTTCTAGAGAGAGAAAGCTGTCTTCTTCTAGAGAGAGAAAGCCATAGTCAATCAATCTCTCTCCGCTTCTTTTTCTAAGTTTCCGCCATTTCCGCATGGTCTTGTTCCTTCGAGCTCCGATCCAACTCGCTCGGCCTACGTTTCGACTCGCTCACCCTCAGATTTGACTTCCGTCGTGTTCGTGTTCTTGCTTTGGTTGCTCCGATGGAGACCCCACCGGCGGAAGAGCTACTGAAGAAAATACGGGAGCTGGAGGAGAGTCAGGAGGATCTGAAGCAGGAGATGTCGAAGCTCAAGATATCTGCCGAGCACAAGCAGCGCTCGCATTCGGCGTCGCCGCAGCGGCCGGCGAGGAGGAACAGAGCTGACGGAACTTCAGCATGGAGGAGGACCGGGACCGCGTCATTTCGCCACGCTTCCCCGCTGCAAAGGGAGAGTCGCTGCCAGGATTCGGAGAATGCGAGGGCTCGAGTCGGTGGCGGAGGACCGTCCCCGGTGAATTTCACGGAAAAGCAGTATTTGAATATTCTCCAGTCTATGGCGCAAGCTGTTCATGTGTTTGATCTCGATCGTCGCATAATCTTTTGGTGAGTAGTTCGATCCTGCGGATGTAAGTTGTGATTTCCAATAATGTGTGGAGGTTTTGGAATCGACAAGGAATAATTAGTTTTATAATTTTGGAATCATGATTCCTATAATTCAGGAACCCTCATTCCGTGGTTTCATGAGGTTGAAGGATGGTGATGTAGCTTCGATTTTTTCCTTTTGTAGTATATATACTCTTGTACTTGGGTTGTCTCAACTGATGTTCAGGTTTCAATTCGTTGGCGCGGTTGTTCCAGGAACTCAATGGCGGAGAAGCTTTATGGCTACTCTGCTGCGGAAGCACTTGGCGGGGACCCACTTGAGATTCTTGTTGATGATAGGGACATTGCTGTTGCTCAAGATATTACTCGACGTTGCAGCAATGGGGAGAGCTGGACGGGCGAGTTTCCCGTCAAGAACAGAATAGGGGAGAGGTTTGCGGTTGTCACGACGATTTCCCCCTTCTATGATGATGATGGTTCTCTGATTGGAATTATTTGTATCACAAGTGAGTCCTCGCTCTATCAGGACCCGAGAGTTCCTTTGTTGAAATCAAGGCGACAGGAAGGGGAAACAAGCTCTAGCCGGACTATGAATAGTGTTGCATCTAAACTCGGGCTTGATTCTCAGCAGCCTCTACAAGTCGCTATAGCATCGAAGATATCAGATTTGGTTAGTCCAATGTAGATTACAAATTCTCATGTTTTAAAATACTACTGCAGTTTTGTGACTGGTGAGTCAAAATTACAGGCATCCAGGGTAAGCAACAAGGTCAGGTCGAAAATTCGATCTGGTGAGAACAACGCAGCACGCGAGGGTGGCAGTGGGGACAGTCATCAGTCTGATCATGGTTTGTCTGATGCTGCTCTGTCTGACCACAGGGAAGATGCAAATTCCAGTGGAGCTAGCACACCAAGAGGAGATTTTATCCAGTCTCCTTTCGGTGTATTCTCGCTTCATGATGACAAGTCTTTTGGGAAGCCCTCCAGAGATTCTGGTGATGAGAGTGATGGAAAATCTGCAATCCGAAAGATTCTCAGCTCAAAAGCCGAAGAATGGATGGGGAAGAAAGGTTTTCCATGGCCATGGAAAGGAAATGAGCGGGAAGGTTCAGAAGGAAGGCCTGGTAATTTTGCATGGCATCTAGTGCACAGTGAACAAGAAAAAGAACTGGCTATCCACAGTAGTCCCTCTCCTGGTGCTAAGTCCGAAGGCCAGGTATCTGACAGTAATAAGCCTTCTAATAACGAGGCTTCTGGGTCGTGGTCTTCCTCTATTAATGTGAACAGCACTAGCAGCGCCAGCAGCTGTGGTAGTACCAGCAGCGGTGTTGTGAACAAAGCTGATTTTGATAGTGATTGCTTAGACTATGAAATCTTGTGGGAGGACTTGACCATTGGAGAACAAATTGGGCAAGGTGATTATTCCTTGAGGAATATGATATTCTTGCTAAAGACACATCTTTTGTTTATCTCTTAAGCATATTATATATTTTATGATAGCTTTCTTTCTCTGTTCGGCTAACCTCTGGCAATGTCCTTTTTATATGCACAGGTTCCTGTGGAACTGTCTACCATGGTCTATGGTTTGGTTCTGTACGTTTTGAACTTATCTTGATAATATGTTTTAAATTTACTTCACTGGTTGCTAAAGTCTCCATGATGGGAACTTAAAGTTTATAGTCTTTCTAATTGAGACGTACTAATGCCACTGCAGGATGTAGCTGTCAAGGTATTCTCCAAACAAGAATATTCAGAAGAGATGATAAAATCATTCAGACAAGAGGTATCACGTTTCCTCACTTTTCTATCTACTTGTTTATCCTGACATAGTTCGAGAGAACACATTGACATTGTTATTGGTTTTTAGTGCAATGGAAATCCGCCTCCTGTCTTTCGTAACTTAGTAAGGCTAAAGCATTTCTTCAACTACCTCTAATTTTCCGTGCTATATCAGCTTGAACTCTGAACTGCATTAACCTGAATGATATATCATTCTGGCATCAGCTTAGTGTTTGTTCAAATTATGAAGCATCTTTGCTGATCTAGTTTTGTTCTGAAGGTATCATTGATGAAAAGACTTAGGCATCCAAACATTCTGCTGTTTATGGGAGCTGTGACTTCACCCCAGCGTCTATGTATAGTGACAGAGTTCCTTCCACGGTGTGCTCACATATTCTTGGCTACATCTCACTTCCACAGTGCTTTTTGGTCAGAGCAAATCTTTGAATCTTTTCCCTAAACTTCCCGACTCATTGTCTGCAGTGGAAGTCTCTTCCGACTCCTACAGAAGAGCTCATCAAAATTAGATTGGAGAAAGCGCATTCATATGGCCTTGGACATTGTGAGTATTTAATATTCTTGAATTTGGGACGTGATCTCGTTAGTTCTGAGATCATAGGTAATTGCATGTCTTTGGATCTGAATGGTAACCAATTGAATTCAGGAGTTTAGGGAATATATATATATATATATATATATATATATATTAGATAGATAGAGAGAGAGAGAGTAAAGTATACAAAATTAAAGAGAGTTGAGTGTACAGAGTTAAGGTAAGGAGTTAGAAATTTGAATTTGTATAGGGGAGTTCTTGAATTTATGGAGTTAAGATAGTTGAATTGAAATACTGTTCAATGGTGAATTTCATTGAGTTAGAACTGTGATCACTCAACTAACCCTTCATCGATCAAAGCCCATATTGTTAACAGTGTGAGCCGTTCTATCTGGTTACTTCTTCAGGTTTGCTCAGCTTCACCCAACATGTGATATGTGCTCTATGATAATTAATCTTGCAGGCTCGTGGAGTGAATTATCTACACCACTGTAGTCCACCTATCATCCATCGTGATTTGAAGTCATCGAATCTACTGGTTGACAGGAACTGGACTGTGAAGGTAATGTTTCCATCTCAGAGTGCCTATATTTCCTTTCCCCCACATGCACAGTGGCTTCAAGAATTGTTCCTGGCATTCTCCATGGAGGGGAAAATCCAGATAGTTATGAATTTACAAATTACTGTCTCAGTTCATCATATATTTTGGATGTGACATGGTTCTGAAGAATCAACTGGTTATGGAAAATTCCAATAAAATTTTGATTGGTCGCGCTTTATGCATGATATGAGTGATTGGCATCCATCTGGATACAGTGAAATAATTGCATTAGATCTAATATACTTAGTAGGTCTACCAAATACCTTCTGCCAGAATTGAATCATCCTATGGGAACCCAGCCTCTGATTATTTTTCTTCTCGCTGACGTTGTTCAATGTATGGAAAAGGAAAATCAGAGTGAAAATGTTAAAATGGAGCACTGAAACTTACCATGATTAACTTATTGTCATCTCTAACAGGTTGCTGACTTTGGTCTTTCACGTCTCAAGCACGAGACATACCTCACCACCAAGACGGGGAGGGGAACGGTACTTTACCCAAACTCCCATCGATCTTTTACGTGAAACTTACTTCTCACAATGGCTGGCGTCGCCTTTTTTACCTGTTCTGCAGCCTCAATGGATGGCCCCAGAAGTTCTTCGAAATGAGCCTGCTGATGAGAAGTACGTTCTGATGTTTTAATTGTTTAAATTTCCTTTGATTTTTCTTCTGGCCTTCCTCATCACATAATCATGCTCTTCTTGCTCTTTCAATCTCAGGTCTGACGTTTACAGTTTTGGAGTAATATTATGGGAGCTTGCCACCGAAAAGATCCCATGGGAAAACCTAAACTCTATGCAGGTACAGTTTTCCTCAGCCAAAAAGTCTCGAAATGAATCCAGAAATTGTTAAACTTGTACAAATGTGAGTGAGAAACTACATTTTTTTATGCGAGCTAAATAAAACTTGGAAACCACTGAAACCCCAAACATCACAAAATTCGGTGCAACTATGTTTATTCAGCTGTTAGATTGTATCAAAATATTCGGTTACCCAAAAAAGTTTTCCACCCCGAGCTAAATTTGTACTACAGAAACCTTACCTTACCAACCCATCTTAGTTATTGTAAGGACAGAGTTTCAATGAATAAAGATATGAGTGAAATACCTCGATTCAAACAAATGATTGTACAATGGTACAAGAAAGCTTGGATTTCAATACCCCCATACAGTTTCAAGGCCGTTACAAACCCAAAGCAGTAGTCCTTTTTACAATATATGTACGTATATAGCAAAGAACAGATGTGAAGAGAGGCATGCTTAGAAAACTTGCAGGTGATCGGAGCAGTAGGATTCATGGACCAGAGACTAGAAATTCCCAAGGAGATCGATCCACAGTGGGCTTCTTTGATGGAGAGCTGCTGGCACAGGTACGTTCAGACCCCTTTCACGAAGATTCCTGCCCCAGCCATCATCCATTATTTGAATAAATCGTTGCATATAGTCTCGTAGGAGCGATAACCGTGGGGTTTCAGTTTGATGAACCCAAATAGAAAAACTCAATGTTTTGTTTGAGACACTTGTAAGGTAATCTTAGACGTCAACATGTTATTGAACTTTTGATGGTCACATGAAGAAGCTTTAGCTGTCCCAGTGAGTGCGTGCATGGAAATGATGTTTGTTTGCTTCTTTTTTTTTTTTTTTTTACGAACGGGCAGTGAAGCGCAGAAAAGACCGTCGTTCCAAGAACTGATGGAGAGACTGAGAGAACTTCAAAGGAAATGCACGATTCAGATCCAAGCGGCCCGTGCTTCAGCTGCAGATAACTCTTCACTACAGAAGGAAAACTAAAAGAAGAAATCACACCGACGCAGGTCTGAACTCAAATCTTCTTCTATGCAATCAAGAATCATACATAGAAGCGGGAGGGTGAATTTTTTTGTGAATGTGTGCGTGCGTGCGTGTTTGATTAGTAGTGGGAAGCAGAAATGGGTTTGGTTGGCAGGAGGAGGATTGGGTTTTTACCGATCGTACGTCTTTTTCCTGGCACCAAAACCATGAAGAGAGGAGTGGTGTGTGTGGTCAGTGTAGTGTTGTTTTCGGCCTCTCTTTTGTTTGTTCGGCCAGGCAAGGTTAAGAATGAGGGTTATATAGAGAGGGGGTTGGTCTCGTTTTGTGGAATTTTATTTATTTCTTTTGTTCAGGCTCGGTGGAGGGCTTAGGGTTATATATATATATATATATACACATATTTATTTATGTAATGGAGAAAGGAGCAAACCATTTCTAAGAATAGTTTGTACAGTGACTCGGTGAGGGGAAAAAAACAAACAAAAAGAAAAAAATAGTTAAATATTTTAATTATGATGGGTCGTTTAATTGAATCATGCCATTGCTCTTCTATGACTACACACAGCTATTTATGTACTGTACGGTTACCTACCCGTCTCTTCTTTTTCTTTTTTCCCCTTTTGGAAGAACCATGGATGTTTGATTTACAGACAGCACAAAAGATATTAGTTGTGCCCTAAAACTGATGCTCTCCTGGTATGATGTTTGCATTCACTTAACCTGCTCTTTCATCCACATTGAAGTATAAAACGCACCAAACATATAGAAAAGCCCCATTAAACAATAAACATCCTTTTTCCTTTGAAATTGCTCAAGAGAAACCCAAAGTGAATATCATTGTATAAATATGTAAAGCCCCCAGAAATAGATTCAAAACAAAGGAGATTTGATCAATTCAACCTGGCGTTACGTTACTTGCAGCACAAACAAAGAAAAAAAAATGGACCGACTCTTTGGTTTGGAAAAAAAGAAGAAATAAAACGAAGCCTCACCAGCCTTGTATTAGTTCGTCAGAGAGGATATCGGGAAAGCAGATCTCGTGTAGCAGCGACTGCATCTCCTTTATGCTCCCGTAGAGTCCTCTCGACAACACTCTTTTCCAACTGCTCACCGACGTTTCAAAAGGGAAGAGTACGTCAGAAGCATTTTTTTATGGAATAAAACTAAATGTTCGACCAATCACGAAAAAAGCTTGGGAAAAAAACTGACCTCAAGTTCGTTCATTATAATCTCAACATCTGCTGCATTGATCTTGACAGAAGCCAATTCCTTCTCCCTACAAATTTCTGGCACCGTGAGGGAGGGAACTACATGCTCTTTCGTAATCACGTGTATAAACTAATGTTTTATTTGAAGAAACTATATGAAAGGAACTCAAAACTCATCCGACTAAAGATGGATGTCGTAAACATAAAACATGTTCATGGATAACTACACAGTCTACACTAGATAGATATAACAATAAACTCTTAGTTTCAACATCTTTCGTTTGATTATCATCGTTATATGTTCTCGGGCAAAACAGCGCACACCAGTTGAAGCTTCCGGTATAAACAAAGACAAGATCACCTCAACAAGATAACAACATTAAGATGTGTAATGGTGGAAATAGTCCAAATGCTAACAAATTTGCCCAAAAACAATCTCTTGGTCAGCCTGGTAAGTCTAGAAAAAGTGGAAGCACAGAAAAGCACCATGCCCCCCAGCTTTTAACGCAAGCAAATTAGGAAGCATCTAAAAGCAAATAATTTTCTCTTCAGGAAAATCTTTCACCGACCATTGAGCGTTAGGGGTATCATTCAAGCGAGGTAAGACTACGAACCTTAATCTCTTGGCGTTCAGATCCGCCTCCCTAGAAGCAGCAATCGAGGCCATAGCCTGAGACAATAAATTATCTTTCATCAGCCAGACGAGGGAGGAAAACCCTAATTAGGCACGACCTTCAATCTCCATAAGAACACTTCTAGATATTCCAAACGTAAAAATCCCAATTTATTCTCTCTCTTTTTGGTTAAAAAGGTCCAACTTCGTGTAAAATCAAATCACGAACGGGAGGCAGAATAATTCGAATTAAAAAAAAAAAAAGCACGGACCGATTGAACACGAGACGAATCGAGCTGGCGATCCTCGACGCGATCAGTAAGCTTGTCGAAGGCTTTGCTCTGTTTCTGCAAGTCCTTCGAATCCACCATTTCATCTGCTCCAACTTCCTCTGCTCCCTCCATTTCGGTCGAAAAGAGATTCTCTCTTTCTCTCTCCCCCCCTCTCTGAATTGCTTAAAACCCTAAGAAGAAACACAGGTTTGAACTCGAGTTGCAGGCAATTGTTTCCAACTGTTGAAGTTACCGAAAAGACATAAATGCCCTCGTACAATTCGAGAAATTACTTCATCTGCTTATTATATAATATAATACTATACGGGCCCATAAACCGGCCCGTAATTGTCAAATGTGTAAATTGGCTGATTGGGCTCTTTTTTTTTTACATATTTCGGCCGGAATTATGCTAAGAATCCAAATGCAATATGCACAAGCATCAGGAAAGAATTGTTACAAATATTTTAATTGGACCAAAACAGAAAATAAAAGAAAGAGAGAAGCTTGATGAATGATGAGGATTCGAACTCGGCTATGAATTTAGGGTTTTAAACTAATAATGGGCCTTGGGATAAAACGGCTCAGACTAAATGGGCCATAAAAGCCCATAATGTGTGCGCTGTAATTGCGACACGTACCAGCCATGCAGAAGCGAAATTTGCATTTGCCATCTACGGAGAGAGAGAAAGGCAGACCACACGAAAAGATGCGCTTTAGAATGAGAGGAGGAGACCTTATATTAAAACCGACTTATAAAAAAACATGCAAAATTAAATGCGTCGGTGGGTCCACGACGACCACGAGAACTCACAAACAAAACAAAACCCCGAATTTGTTCTTCGGCGTTACATCCAGAATCTTCTGTTTGGTTTGTACGAATCAGCCTAGAGGCCAAAGATTCCCTCTTTGCTGATGTCATCGAATGCGTAACCCAAAAAAAAAACTAATACGCGCTTTTATAAGGAGAAATAATATAGTAAACCAAAAAAATCAATAAATAGATTAAAAAATATATTAATTTTATATGTTGTTTAAACTAAATATTGTTCTTAATTATTAAGATTACTTTGATATTTATTAATTTCATGAATCTACTTTTTCCGTCATATTACCAGTACAGAATATTGATAACAAATTTTCCCATATAAGAACACATTTTTCTGGGTATTTTTATACAATGAAATCCCTTAATGTAGTTTTAAAATAAAGTTTCTCTTATATGTAGATATAATTATTTTCTTTCTGAAAACACTGTAATATAAAAAAAGAATATGTGTCAAAAAATATAAAAAATATCAACCGTCCAAACGCTCAACAGAGTCAATCTTGTCCTCCAAGCTGCCAGCCTATACGCTCCGGATATTCCTCAACACAAGTATATGTGTGTATGTATATAAACCCCTCATAGCTGCTGCTCCTCAACACGTTTTCATCTTCCTTCGCAATCCACTCCCACCGAAAAAGAGAGAGAGATGTGTCCCTCGGGGAGAATGATAACTGCCGCGAATCCAGATCTCCGGCCGGCGTTCGAGGTAATCGACGCTGATCACGACGGCAAAATCAGCTGCGATGATCTCCGTTCGTTCTACGCGGGGATCCCGAGATCGACTTCCTCCGACGATGTAATCTGTGCGATGATTTCGGCGGCCGACGCGAACAAGGACGGATTCGTGGAGTACAACGAGTTCGAGAAGGTTCTGCGGGGATATAACGGGAAATTGACGTCGTCGTACGGCGGATCCGAAGGCGGGGACGGGTTGATGGAGGATGTGTTCAAGGTGATGGATAAGGACGGAGATGGGAGATTGAGCTTCGGAGATCTGAAGAGTTACATGGATTCGGCCGGTTTGGATGCGACCGACGATGAGATCAAGGCGATGATCAAATTAGCCGGCGGTGATGAAAACGGCGGCGTTTCATTTGACGGTTTGCTCAAGATCTTCGGGTGCTGATTCTTTCTTCTCTCTCTCCTTTTTTGTGTTTTTTCTGTTTTTTTTTTCTCCCAAATATTGTCATGCTTCGTTGGTTCTGGCGGAAGCTTCTCTGTCGTCTCTGCTAAACTTTTTTCGAGATGATTTAACATGATGATGATGATGATACATATTAGTCTCAAATCATTAGTTAGTCCATTCCATACGTGTCTTGTAGAGTCACTCATGAACAGACAAATGGCTCTTGTCGGACGAAAAGTGAAAAGCCGTCCAAATTCTTCATGCGGAGAAAAATTGTTACCAATTCAAAGGCAGCTGGGTTTTTTTGGTATGAAAAAGATGCAGAGGGGTCAACTCTGATTTAAGTAAAAAGAGTGCCCACGAGGAAATTTTCAAAATTTAATATAAAAACATATTAAACAATGTTGGAAATAATCAGTAAAAGTGACAGGTAGAGAAGTATTTTGAATGAAACCACAATTCCGAGGCTATGGTTTTTGATGGACCAATAAGATATGTGTTGTAACAATGAAACACGTGCCATCAATGGGGGACCGATAGAAACCTATGGTGCTCGAATGCTAACCCAACTACACACAAGGCTTCTATCAAAAAACTTAAGGAGACACTTGACAACACACACACACACACTATATATATATATATATATATATATATATATATATATATATTAGTTGAAATGGTTATTGCTCTTATTGAGGAATATTAGTTAACAAGAATGTCAAAACACAAAAGGGGCTTTTTGAAGCTATTTCCCATATGTATCATACCGACCGGTGGTGAACCTGTGCATGAATCCTCCATCGTTGGATCAGACTCCTGATAATCTGACGGTTATTATTTCGAGGGCCACTATTGGGCCTGTTTGTCACACTATTGTTTGGGCTAGGCCCATTATAGGAACGTTTTCTTAATAGGGTTGCCATCGAATGATTCATCGGTGCACATTCCGCAGAGCCCAAATTAGAAGCGAACCACAGAGAGAGAGAGAGAGAGAGAGAGAGAGAGAGAGAGAGATGAAGGAAATTCAAATTCCGAGGATAAGTTTCCCGCGCAATTCCGACCCTGGAACTAAGAGATCGAAGGATTCTGAGATGAAGAATCGCAAGGTAATCGATTACGGAGATGAAGGATTTCATCGTATCCTTGTTCCTTGTTCCGTTTCTCTTAGATTCCGTGCTTTTTTTTTTTCTCAAATTCTCCATTTCTGCTTTGAAGTTGGCCGAGAAGAGACATAGTGCTCCGTTTTCCGATGCATCATCGGATATTCTGAAGGATCCATTGGAATTTGCTCTTATTTCTGGATCTATCTCCGATTGCGATGCTGAGGTATGGTTTCGTTTTAGCTCTTCTTTTGATTCGTTGGCGTGACTATACTTTAGAACCGATGCTCCTTCATCCATCAATTTTCTTGCAAGTGGAATGAGAATGAATGTGAAAGACGTTTGATAACCAAGAATAACGTTTGTTTATCTATTTGTAAGCGATCCTTGCTTTGATTTAGGCCTTTGTCTGATTTAGAGGTGTTCGATCGTATTGTTCTTTGATGTTTGTTTTCTCTTTATCTGATTCAGAATGTAATGCAAGGATCATGTTTGGATCTGTTATCTACGCCAGAGAAATATTCTCCGGCTGATCTATCTCCAATTTCTACTATCACTAATGTGGCGAGTCAAATGGATATAACTGTTGCTGACCCCATCCGTTTGATTACGGAATTGCCTGTTGCTGTGAACTCCTTGCGTGTTGAGGTTCATGAACTCAGGAGATTTATCCATCCAAGTGATATGCCTGAAGAAAAAAACCGGATGGATGAAATTATTACAATGAAGTACCACATCGTGCTTTTGGCTTTTATACTATGGGCCATTCTCGCTTTGATCCTGGTCTTTTTCCGCTCAGGAGGACAAGTTCCTTATACTGGTCCATTACCCACTTGAAGGATTAAAGGATGGCTCGTTGACAGGATGCTGAGTCACAAGGTAAGTGATTTCCTTTTTGCTTTTGTAGCCAGTTGAAATTACCTCCTTTTCAAGATGCAATTTAAATACATTACTCGGCATTGCATATAGTGGAATTATCTTGTGGATTTGTTTCATTGAGCTGCCATCAACATATCTTAGATATAACCCAATTGTTTGCTTATTTTTGTTAAGTTAATGGAAACCCGTCATTTCGATTGAAATCATGGGTGTCAACGTATGCTCTTTCATCTCTATTAATCAACGTCCCCACTTGTGTATATTTAAGAACTGTGTATTTCTAGATCCGGTCCATCATTGAGGACGACATTTTAGGATGTGTAGAAGTGCATAACCATGACATTTATAGAAGTGATATCTACTTAAGCAAAAAAAGAAACTATATCTAGGTTTTGCAGATTGCATTTGCCTAGATCAATGTTTGGAAAAGAATCTCTCACATTACTCCTTGGTACAATTCTTTTCAAGAATACAGACACATGTTCTCTTGCAAAAAGAGTTTATAATATATCAGTTAGCTCTTTTATTTTCTACTCCCTCTGCCACTCTCACTGATTGTTGATCTTCTTAAACTTAATTTGCTATTGATTTGACGTTTGATCTTTCCCTGTTGACCATGTTAGTTAGTTAGTTAACTTCAAAGTCTTTCCAAAATAATAAATTGGCATTTCAGTTGCTAGATCCATCCATCTTTCTTGCTGTCATCCATACTTAGTACACATTAATTTGTAGACAAATACCTAACCACTTTGTTTTCTATACTAAGTGTGCTTGTTTTCTGGTACATCATTTGTCTCTGTCTCCAAAATTTGTGGTTTTGAGTTTCTAGCCAGGTCATATCATTGGTGTGCTAGGCTGTATTTTCCATTCTATAGAAATCCATCCCTTACCCTTATTCCGGTCTATTTTATATGGGAAGTCCAGCTAGTGAAGCTTTGTTTGCTTATCTTATCCGGATTATAACCAATCATAGGATAAGTACACATTGTTGTATTAGGTTAAATTTGTTCTTCTTTGAGGCTGATTCTATGATTAGCATTTGGATAATTAGAATAATCCAGACTGTCTCGGGTTTCCTGCGGATTAGGTGGGGGGAAAACCCACAACCCCTGACCCAATATTCTTTCAAGGATTGTGGAATCCCACTAAACAGCAGAGAAGGCTAGTACAACACCATGTTTTGTGGAAAGCATCTTTCTTGTACTTTGAAGCAAAGCAAAGGTTAATAAAATTATAAAAGGGAAATCTAAAGTTATTCATACGAATTAGTGGGCACCAATGATTAGATAGAGATATACATACATACACACACACGCACACACTCCCCTTCTCTCTGTTTCAACCTTGTTCTTGTGTTTTGATTAAATATTAGTCATGATAATGAATCATTAATGAATGAACACATTTTGTATTTTTGGTCTATGGCTCGGAATCATTGTTATACTGAATTTCCGCGGCATTGGGAACTGCTAATAAATCTTCTGCATTGTCATTTGGAAGGGTTCTCAGTTCAAGCATCTACCTGATCTGCTCAGACTCATCATATGAATGAACAGTGACATCTACTTTAGGAATACACTCCTATCCTACTCTATGTAGTGTTCCATTTGAACAGGCGTATTAAAGGAGGAGCTGACCATGTAAATGCTTCATACACAGGTCTCTCTCTCTCTCTCTATCTCTCTCTCCCCCCAATGAATATGGTTTTCACATGGCCCTGATCAATGTTCGCAGCTAACTCATACCAAAGCTCCTATATCCCTATATACCCACAAATCCCTAAAAATACAAGAAATATCATCTGAATAAATCGAAATAAGGTATATATAATAATATATATCATCATTCATTATATGATGAAGACTTCCAACCTTTTTTTTCTCATATAAAGAAAAAAGAAAGATAAAGAAATTTAATCTGAGTGGATGGATATCCATCTAATGATGTCCGGAGCAAAGGGGGCAATCTCTCTGCAACCTTCATCATACACACTCAAATACTCCTTTAGATTTTATAAATCATTTGTCTCTCAGGCTATTCTGTAGAATGGTCCCTTTATGTCTCTCCCTCTCTCTCTCTCACTCTACACATGGGACAATTATTACAATGACATAACAATAACAGGATTGCTTCATGATTACATATTATATGTGTATATATACACACACATATATAAACTAGTGGTATAAATCAAAGCATAGATCCCCTAGAACGTAGGGATCTATAGTTCTAACCTCATTTGATTATCTTATCTCGGGATCGGGTCAAAATTACCCGTTTCACCTTTCCCGAGTAAAATAAAACGTTTTGCTGAAATCTTCAATTATTGTGGTTTTAGTAGGATCCAATTCATCTATTACATTATTTCAGATTTGTTTGGTAAATTGGATATTTTTCTCTAATGAAAGAATATTCGTGCGCTTGTTATGTACCTTTGAAAACAACAGAAAATCGTAAATTTGGGCTTTGTTTTGGTATAAATTTTAAAACGAAATGCCCTCTCTCTTTTTTTTTCTGTGTGATAAGTACGGTGTGATGCTTGCTAGATTATACAGTCTTTGAATATTTGTCCTAATTCAAAGTCTATGATAAGATGTTTATGAAAAATATAATTTGATAGAAATCACATCAGTTTTAATACATTTCATTTATTTGCACACTACTGTACTAAAGTGATTGGGATTGAATATCCAAATAAAAAAATAATGATATTCGTAAATTCTAAAAAGATAAACTGTTTTAATTGCAGTGGAATGCTTTTTGTACTGAAATTGACAATTGCAAAAATCGTGATTGAAATATAATTTACTTCCCTTCTCATCTTGCTGGCACTAGGGGTGAACACGGTTGTGTACCCAGTTTTTAGAGATATCCTATCTTTTTTTTGTCTCACAACATTCGAATATTCGTCTTATGGATATTCGTGATTAAAAGACAGATACTCACGAGTATACGTATCTGTATATCCAACATTCATCAATCTAAAATCAAACCAAATATTCAACAAAACCATCCATATCTTGATCCAAAAACACACTTACAGTTTGAAAATTTTAAAAATATAAGAATATACCTAGATTTGTACAAGTTTTTCAAAGATATAAAATGATTTTGAAGTTGAAATGGTTTACTAGCAAAATTATGTCACAGCTAGGGTGGAGCATTTAAACCGTTACCCGCGAATTTGCAAATAATCGATTTTACAGGTACTCGACACTCAATGTAAACAAAAACGGATATTAAAATGGAGAAAACCCATATGACGGGTTTGAATATAAGTTTTAGATATTTTGTAAATAGTTTAGAAGTATAAGGATGATTTTATCTTTTTTTATATATATATATACGGATATTACCAAGAAAATTATTGGGAGTCATGTGTAAAGAATATGATTGGGGAACTATTTTTGGTCAGCTCTATACAGTAGGAGCCTGAGATTATTGATGTTTAAAATTATTGGGAGTCATGTGTATTTTACTTTGAAAAAAAATATATGTATTATATTTTCCAAGAAAAAAGAGGTATATAACATTTTTGTAGGCTTGCCGAATAAATTAGATTCAATAGCCCTCTCTTTGTCGCAGGAGACATATACTGACCATATGCTGCTAATCCGATTAAATATTTTCTATATCATAGACGACGGATTTTAGCAATAAAACTAGTTTTTAATTATTCAAAAGAATTCACTATTAAAAAATAATATGAATTTGATATATATAATTAAATAATTTTTATCTTTTCATTATAGTAATTATTAATGTTAGATAATTCTTTTTTTAAAACTGAACTGTGTCTGATTAGGTAGATTGCCACCAAAAATAAACATCTCTACCCGCCTCCCTCAACCTCTCAAACAAAATTCCAAATTGTAATGTATGTATACATGTAATGATTACACATTTTTTTTCCATATAGTAATAGTGATTATGTTTACAATTTGGTAACTTTGATTAAACTTGCTCATTTCATGTACATTTGATCATACAATACGTCATTGCATCTATGTGAGCATGGTTTAGACGTTGATTAATTAATGCACTGTTTGTACATTCTTTTGTGTCCTATTCTTTGTTATTTTTATTGTAAGTTTGTCTCAATGAGATTCTTGTGATGTTGTGATGGATGCCAAATTTTCAATAGGTATAAATAAATGAACATGGTACAGAATAGGGCATATATTATATTGATCAATTAATATACTTTTAATAAGAATACAATTATTATTCTTATTACTTTTTTTGCGACAATAAGGCTTATAAAGTAATGGGTTTTCCGTCCGTAACGTTTCCATTTTAAAAGAAAATAATAAAAGAAAAAGCCTTCAAAAGAGACACATTACCCCACTACGCACATGCAATTTTCGTTTTGATAATTCCTTAAAATATTTCATATTAAATTATATATATATATATATATCCACCAACATATTAAATCAGTGCACGAATACAAAAAAAAATAATCAAATGTCCAACTATACTGCCAATCATCAAATTAGGAACACGTCACCACTCGATTCCCACTTTTCCCGCTCTGCATATTTATACAGCTCTTCCTGTGTATATATACATACACATGCACACATGTATTATGCATGCATGTACGTATATACAGATGCACGTAGACTTGTTTCGACACACCATGATATTGAAATTACCTGTCCTCTGATTATTATTTTTTTTTATTCTTGGAATCATTGACGAAATTCATACTATATAGTTAATATCATACTATGGCATTGGGATATATAGGCAATGTCAAACTGTTGCAGACCCGACGCATCATGAATTTAGGATTCGATTATCACAAAATACACGTATTGTTATAATTATGTTTACATGTTGATATATGACATTTACGGTTAAATTTTTTTGTACGGAATCTGTGAATTAATTTAAAAAATTGGTGTTTTAGAATAAAAAAACAATGCAAAAAATACAAAATATGCATACAATTGATCTCATAACATCACTAATAGCAATTTTTGTAAAGAAAAACGTCGGTTATATTGGGCCATCCAGACTAAATTTGAAATACGAGAATGCCCTGAAAATATTACAATGACAATAAAAAAAAGATTATATATTTGTTTATAACAAAAATCGGATATAGGAATCTCTCTCTCTCTATATATATGTGTATATAATTAAAGCAAAACTAGAAACAGAGCAAAAGGAGTAGCATCCCTTTGTTTGCACACAACAAAAGACCCCACGTCTTTTTAATAAACTAACAATGTAAACACTCATATTATTGTTGTAACAAATTATATATTCTTTAAATGTGAACTAATCAAGTTGTGACATGAAAACTTTATTATACAAATACAAATACATTGGTCCCATCCGTCTCGTATTAGCGAAGAGATGAATTAACAGTGCTCAAAAACGGTGCGGTTCGTGTTCTCCCTTTATATTCTCTCTCCTCCCCTTACATTCTCTGGACTCTCTCTCTCTGAATTTGAATCTGTTTTTTTTTTTTTTGTAATCTCAATCTGTTTCTTCTCCAGGTGTAAGCGAATACTGGAGAAATCGAGATCAGGATTCAGATACTAATGGCTTCTCTGATCTCGAATCATGAATCCACGATGATTCCAAACCCTAGCTTCTCAGATTCCTCGAGGAAGAGTAGTAAGAAGAAGAAACCGTCTGCCATGTCGTCCCGGAGAAGCGCCGCTGGAGAAGGTGAAAACCACGTCCGATGGAGATCCGATAAGCAACAGCGGATCTACTCCGCCAAGCTGATCCAGGCGATGCGACAGGTCCGTCAAAACTCCGCAACATCGCCGACGGCGACGCGGCGGAGCAAGGCCGTCCGAGAAGCCGCCGATCGCGCTCTCGCCGTCGCCGCTCGCGGAAGGACGATCTGGAGCAGAGCGATTCTGGCGAACCGGATCAAGCTGAAGTTCCGGAAACAGAAACGGCCGAGACCGACGGTGGCGACGGTGGTCCACGCCTCGAGTGAACGGCCGAGAAAGGTGAGAGTGTCGGTGGTGAGGCTGAAGAGGAAGAGTTTGCCGGCGGTGCAGAGAAACGTGAAGGTGCTGGGAAGGTTGGTTCCCGGTTGCCGGAAACAGACGTTGCCGGTGATTCTGGAAGAAGCGACGGATTACATACAGGCACTGGAGGTGCAAATCCGCGCCATGAGTACTCTCGCGGAGCTTCTGTCCGGTTCAACCTCCGGCTCGGCTCTTCCGCCGAGCTGATGAGGGGTAGAACCGTCAGTTCACTATCATTCTTCTGTTAGTCCCCTCCCTCTCTATATATATACCAGGTGCTGTGTAAGTCTCTCTCTCTGAATATATATAAATTTTGAACGATTTGATTGCATTTTTGCTTGGGATTTTGAGCTGGAAAATTTACATAATAAATGATTTATAGTTTTGTACATTCTCTCCAGAAATAGCGGGGTGACCTTTGTGAACCTCCCTCTTCTTCTTCCTTCATCTCTGTCATGTTTATGGACTGTAAACCTTTTTTGTCTGTCTGTGATATGTTTATGTAATCGGTTGCAGGCGTTGTTCATCGTCAATGTTACTGGAAAAAAGAGTCATTGCCATACATTTGAAATGGCGTATATTTGCTAAACATAAATTAATTATAATTTAAAATCATTTTAGGGTCGTGAACATGCCACGCAAGTGAATTATCTATTACGAACTCGATTCCACTTGCAGGAATCGGCCCATTACTTTGTGTGCGTGTATATATATGCACATGCATAACAATATAATCTGTGTCGCTCCAATTGGTTGATATGATGGGGTAATGGCGTTAATTTAAGGTTTTGTCGTACACTTGCATAATTATATGCATTTCCGTAATTTTCCACGTCAACAAATAACACTACCCCCCAGTCAGCCCTGAGAAGTCGTATATATATATAGAGAGAGAGAGAGATTTGTAGTGAAAACTATAATAAAAAAGAGGGAAAATCTCAAAAAAAAAAATCAGCTTCTCAAATTTTCCATTAAAAAAATTGAATTCCATTTTTTGGCACATTTCCGATCTCGTTATTTGAGTTCGAAAAAAAATCAAATTTTATAAATTTGTCATTTTTAAACAATCATGTACGATTCGATCAAATCACAAGCTGTCATCGTATGATATCGAAACATTATGTCAGCGGTTTGGTTTTAAAAAAATAACATTTTATAAAATTCAGAGTTTTATTTGCCTAAAAATATAGAGTTCATTAAAAAAACAAAAAAGATGGATAGAAGAATCTTTCTTGGATTTTTTTTGTTACCCAAGGTAAAACCAAATTATAGTTCATAGATTTCTCTAGAGATACGTGGACCATGATTTCATATTCACTAATAATTTAATTCAATCCAAAACCAGACGACCTCAAATTCAAGTGGACATCATCTTCTTCTGTCACTTAATCATCTCTTTGCTTTATTGTCTGCCCCCGACCCAAATCCCCGTGAAATTTTATCCCACTTTCTTTCTCAAATTAAATCACAATTTTATCTCTTTTAGTAGTAAAATTTCATCATCACTAATTATATATTTGAGAGGTTAGGAAGAAATGTGTGTCTTGAAGTTCCATTGTGATAAACTATTGTAGCCACAGAAAGATGAGAAACAAACAATTAATGAGGATTATTTATTCCTTTTTTGTAATGAGTATATATATATATATATAAAGTATTAAAATGAAATCAAATTAGATGATTTTTCTCAGTCTTTGAAATATTCACGTTGTACTTCCAAAAATCTGAAGAAATTATGCTTCGATTTCTAACCTTGACCAATAAAATAAGAAACCAATGGGACAGAAACGTCATTGGATTATACATAGATTAATAATGGGTAGGGAACAAAGCATTGTGTTGGAAACAAGTTATGTAATAAGCAGAGCGTCGGACCATCGGTTGATTAGTGAAATAAATGGATAATTAGAAAGAAAGAAAAATATACTATACATAAAAATTATATGATTTACCACATTTAAAAAAATAAAAAGAGAGGAAAAAAGTAAAAGATAATTATTTGGGGCAAAAGAAAATTATTTATAAAGCCCATCAAACTGCAGTGTCTAAAGATTAGGCCCAAAATAGATCAGCCCAAAGGCCCACTAAATTTTGAAGCCCATTACATAGCGTAGTTCATCTGTCTCTCTCCTTGAGCCCTCCCTCGTTCGCATTTCTGGGGGGTCGGATCGGGCATCGAGAAAACCCATACCGGCAGTGGAAAAAACCCTAATTCCCGACAAAGGAAACGGAGATTCAGATCGGATTTGTTTTAGATTCCGGTGTCGGAAATGGCGTCTTCTTCTTCAAGTGGCGACGGTTATACTATTAAGAAAAATAGCGGAGAATTATTTGATTTCTGGTTATTCAAAATTATAATATTTATAGATAAAAAATAGAATCACATGATATCAAATTTAAATATTTTTTTTTGGTAATATTTGATTCAATGGAGTTTGAACTTGGGTTGATTGAAAACATTTTGTATTACCCAACCATCAGGTTACCGGACTTGGGTTATCAAATTTAAATATTACACAATGTTATGTAATCTTTATAAATTTTATCCAAATCTTCTAATACATAGAAGTTAATTTTTTTCTTCATGTCTCTGTCGGGTTATAGGAGGTTTATGTCTTATGTTTTCTACCTTTGAGGGTTTGATGTTTAGATCACATGAGGAGGAGTTAAGAGTACCCATTTTTGTCAAATCGTGTAATTCGTATATGTTTTATATATGTTTCTAAATGGGATTAAATTTATAAATTTTAGTACCCATTTCAAGTTATTAAGAACTTGTAGATTTGAAATTCACTGTATCATTTTTTTTTAAATATGGAGCGTTGGGTTCTAAAACGTCACGTGACAGATGAGATTTGCTTTTGCTTGTCTGAAATCGAATTCGTAATTTTAAAAACCTCTGATCCAGACGGAGACTTAAAAAGGGGATTAAACGGAGTTCTCATGATCGCAGTTGCTTGCTGCAATGAATGATCCATGCATATAAATGTATATTATATTCCAATATAGATATTGAAATTTCATATAATGTGATTATTAGATAATGCTCATCTTTCATAGATAATTCTTGACTTTTTGACTATTCTAAGCTCTGAAAGAAAATTCAAAAGCGAATGTATTCCTACCTTGTTTTGGGGGAATTTGTTTTCCAAATAAATCATTTAAACCTTTTGGCAACAGATTTTGTGTACTATCCATAATCATCTAAGCCACTCTCATCACATAATCAATTATCTTAGA
>NW_010966177.1:2361254-2383188 GCF_000463585.1 Tarenaya hassleriana | reverse complement strand
CCGCTCTGACAGTTTTTTTCTAGGATTCGGTTCTTTCGTTTTCCAAAAATAGCCATGTACATATTTTTGTTTGATCCAATTTGATTTGATTAATTATATTATACAAAATAAAATATATTTCATTTCGAATTCGCGAAATCAAAGACCGAACGTCTCTATTTTTGCCATAATTATCTTGCCGTTTGGTTGGCAGAACAAATCTAAAAATTCGGATATTAGATCAAAAGATCTTTCGTAATCCCAACCAAATCTGACAAAAAAAATTAATAATTAATTAATTATTTTTTTATATTTGTGACTCGTGAGAAAGGAGGTTCAGTGAAAGCTTTCGGAACATTCGTTTTGAGGGAGAAGAGTGAAAAACCCGAGGACATTCATCAATGGCGAAACATGAAGAATCGGCTGTCCCGATATTCTCGTCTCTCGATCCTGTTTACGGCGAAGGATCTCACCTCGCTGAAGCCCAGCGTCGTTTCGATGTTCTGAAGGCCAAGTTCAATGAGGTCTTCGGTGATTCTCCCCAGGTTTTTGCTCGCTCTCCAGGTAATTTTTTTTTGACAGTACTTATCTGGATTGTCTGTTTGGATGAGGAGAAAACGACGGAGAGTGAGTGGAGAATTCTGGGTTTATTTCTGTTGGATCACGTAAAATGGAGACTTGGTTGAGAGAACTAAGCGAGATGATCTCTGGGCATCTCTTTCCTTGTGGGGCTTTGGATCACCGTACGGAATTTCTTGATTTTGGTGGATTGATTATGATGCTTGGTATAGATGTTGAACTTTGTTATTCCGAGAAAGCGTCGGAACATGACAGAGAATCTAGGTTGTTCTGTTGGATCCTCGTCTTTGTTCTGGTAGTGCGATCGAGAAAACAAAATCAAAGTGCCTTCTAATTTCTTGGATTGATTTTGAAAACCCTGTATAGATGCTAAAGCTGTTGCTTCGAATGATCGAATACAGGGAGAGTGAATCTGATCGGAGAGCACATTGACTACGAAGGATACTCGGTGCTGCCAATGGCCATTAGGCAGGATACGATTATAGCCATACGCAAACGCGAGACACAAGAGGGTCAACATCAGCTCCGGATTGCAAATGTTAATGAAAAGTACTCCATGTGCACTTATCCCGCTGATCCTGACCAGGTTATATCGGCTTTTCTGATCGATAATGCTACATAGTCTGTGTCGTCTCATCATTGTTATTTCGGGTTCTGGAATTTGGTTGAAGCTGTAGAAATCTATGTATTGTTTTGATCTGATTGTTGCTATGCTCATGGGTTTCACAGGAGATTGACTTAAAGAATCACAAATGGGGTCATTACTTCATTTGTGGGTGAGTGGCTCAGTTTTGGTGTCCAGTTTCCATCAACATTCAAAAGATATCGCTTTTGTTAAGTGCTTACAGTTTCTATTTTACAGCTACAAAGGGTTCCATGAATATGCGAAGTCAAAAGGCGTGGATCTTGGTTCTCCAGTTGGACTTGATGTCCTCGTCGATGGAATAGTTCCTACGGGTATGGGTTCCCGTATTCTAATTAGATGCATCATAAAAACGAGCATGACTTCCCTTTTACCCTGAATAGTTGGCTGCTTTTCTTTGCTTTAGGTTCTGGCCTATCAAGCTCTGCTGCATTTGTTTGTTCATCAACAATTGCTATAATGGCTGTGTTTAGTCAGAACTTTGCGAAGGTTTTTTCACATTCATTATTTACTTGATCAGTGGAATTCCGTAACTTTCTTCTTAACTGTAGAATCAGTCAAGTTTCTTGTATTCTGACCGATGCATCTTGGTTTGCCTTTGCTTTCGATTTCTTGCAGAAAGAACTTGCCCAACTTACTTGTGAATGTGAGCGACACATCGGAACACAGTCTGGGGGAATGGACCAGGTCAAACTACGGGTTTCTCTTCTTTTGTCTGTGTTTCTACTGCCTTTATTGAGCAAGTGAGCGCAAAAATTACTCATCTTAGCTCATGGATTGATCTCAACCATTGTCCCAGGCAATCTCCGTAATGGCTAAAAATGGCTTTGCTGAGCTTATTGACTTCAATCCTGTTCGAGCAACTGATGTGAAGCTCCCTGATGGAGGGAGCTTTGTAATAGCTCATTCCCTGGCAGAATCTCAAAAGGCAGTCACTGCTGCTACAAATTACAACAACCGAGTTGTTGAATGCCGACTTGCTTCTGTAAGTCCTAGCATAAATCTTCTGCTGCATTATCTTCACTCTGTTTTCCATTCTTCTTGGCTAATTGGTCACGCATGATTCCATCTATCATGTGGTTTTGGAATCTCAGATCATATTAGGTATAAAACTTGGAATGGAACCGAAGGAAGCAGTAACGAAAGTGAAGACTCTTTCTGATGTGGAAGGATTATGTGTGTCATTCGCCGGTGATCGTGGCTCGTCTGATCCTGTTCTTGCTGTTAAGGTATTCATCCAACTCGCTCTGCAAAAAACCCGAAGAGTTTGATGTTTTTTCTATTGTCTGTCTGTTCCATGCAATGGGTAAGTTTTCAAATATTTGGGTTTTTTTTTCTTTTCTTTTACATTGCAGGAATTTTTGAAGGAAGAACCATATACTGCTGAGGAGATCGAGAAAATCATTGAGGAGAAACTGCCATCAGTCTTGGGCAATGATCCAACTTCTTTAGCTGTACTTAACGCTGC
The DNA here is from genome assembly GCF_000463585.1 of Tarenaya hassleriana. Classification (NCBI taxonomy): domain Eukaryota; kingdom Viridiplantae; phylum Streptophyta; class Magnoliopsida; order Brassicales; family Cleomaceae; genus Tarenaya; species Tarenaya hassleriana. Next base: position 2,380,519 of record NW_010966177.1, on the reverse strand, counting down.
CAAGCATTTCAAATTGCATCAGGTAAAATGATCATAATTGGCTTGCAATCGACAAAATATCACTTCGTCCAGAACAAATCAAAGCTTTTGTACAGTTTTGCAATGCTCTTTCTATTCTTCATAGGGTATTCTATTCGTTAGTGATTCTGTAAATTACTGAGTGTTTGTTGTATCTATTCGTTTGAACTAACACATACACATTCCATATCTCTCGTAATTCTTCTGATCATCACTAGAGAGCTGCACACGTGTATTCTGAAGCTCGAAGAGTACACGCTTTCAAGGACACCGTGTATTCAACACTAAGGTAAACTTGTTTAGTCCCCTTGGCTTTTTCACAACTTTTGTCATGGATCTTTTTAGGTTCAAGAAAAACTCCACAAGGTTATGACCCTTAACCCTAAAAATTTACACTCTTGCAGCGATGAAGACAAGTTAAAGAAACTCGGTGATCTCATGAACGAAAGCCATTACAGCTGCAGCGTATTATATGAATGCAGGTGAATACATACACATGCAGACACAGACTCACATGAAGTTTGTCCAACATAAATTCAATTTTATGTCCCCCTCGTTTGGAACTTGTGTTTTGCAGTTGCCCGGAACTGGAAGAACTGGTGAATGTATGCAGAGAAAATGGAGCTCTCGGGGCAAGGCTGACTGGAGCTGGATGGGGCGGTTGCGCTGTTGCTCTTGTGAAAGAGCCCTCTGCTTCTCGGTTCATCACCTCCGTGAAGGTACCACAATGACCCATCTTTTAAGGCTTTGGTTTTGGTTTCTCCTGCTAATATCATGGATTTAGAACCTAAAAATAACAGAAAAATAGCATTAGCTGATGCATATGATCTACAGAAAGTTTCTATTTTCTGGCCCTTTTTTCTTTCGGGTAATGTCTATTTCTCTCCTTTTCTGCAAAGAGGAGGAATAAACTTTGAATACACTTGACATGAAAGTTTTGATATGGGAAAACAAAACAAAAAACGCAGGAGGAGTTCTATGGGAAGAGGGTAGAGAAAGGTGTGGTGAAGGAGGAAGACATGGAGCAGTATCTCTTTGCCTCCAAGCCTTCAAGTGGGGCTGCCATCTTCAAGTTTTAACTCTCTCTGTCTCTCTTTCATCTTTCTTCTCTTTCATCCTTCACTGCCATCAACAAAAGGTGTATGTACGGTCCTTCTCCTCTTGTTGACTGATAAGGATGTCTTTTTTTCCCCTTTTCTTTGCTCATTTATTTGTCTTTGGAACCCTATTTAAGTGGATCTTTGTGCATTGAATAAAACCATATTGAACCCGAGACCTAACTGATCAAGTCATTTAAGGTTCAATTCTGACTTTCGGATCTATGGTTTATGAAATCAGCAGATCTTTTCAGAGGCAAAATTCTAACCATTCAAAAAATCATCAGTCTAGAAGATCTACACGGAATTTAACCACTTAGAGAAACAACTTATTACAAACATATGATATGTACCCTCTTTTGTCATGAAAACTCAAGCTGCAGGTTTCTGTGTCCTAATTTCCCTAATACCAATTTACACAGTCAACCAAACCAACTCACACCAAAATGCCCAAATGTCAAAACATCACACACACAAAATCACACTTCAACTACCTCCTCCGCCGCCACACCCGACCATGTAATGATCTGACAACTGCTGTGAGCAAACCGGCATTTTCTTACAATGCTTGTTGTCTTCCCGGATCCTCCAGCAAGCCCTCGTCGTCTTCTTGGTTTTGTTGTCATCAAATTGATCGGTCTTGTGCAACTGAGAAGCGTGCACAATCGATAACTGGATTCTGCCAAGGGGTCTCTGATATCCATTGCTGAGGCTCTTCATGAAATCCATCTCCACGGATTCCATGTCTGAAGAATTCACCTTTCCAGACTGTAAGCCCCAGTAGAACACCATGTTTGGCTGCTTAACCTCCATCTCTGCATACTCTGCTGGGTTCGGGTCACATATTCCATACACTTCCTCTAGCTGCATTGTCATATAAGAGGTATAAAGATACCGGCTTTAAAAAGGCAATAGCATCTGCGTACGTTTTTGTTCTAGAGATGTGGAATAATACAGAGCAGAACAATGATGAAAGCACCTTGATCAGAAGACGGCGGAAACGTGACTTCACCCATCCAACCCAATAACCAAACTCATCCTGAGTTGGTACCAAGAGGTGTATTTTGACAAACCATGTGTACTTCTTCGCATATGGAAAAGGCTCAAACAAGTTCTGCCAGTTAAAGTCAGGGTTCAAGCAATCCTGCATTCAACATCAGATGGGTCAAAGACTCAAGCCAATGAAGCTAAAGCTTAAAGTTAAAGAGACATTGTATAAAACCAGAAGTTGAAAAAAAAAAAACATGCCCAGAAACCTGCAATCCGTTGGATAGATATGCTAGGGTTCTTTTTAGTGAAAAATCGAGAAAGTAAAAGCTCACCTTTGTCAAATTATGCCCTCGGAGAAACTCTGCCCTTATTTTATAGTACGTACTCCGAGTTATGTTGGAATTGCAGTATTGGTGTGCACCACATGGCAATTGGATGGGCATTAAGCCTGGAGGATATCCAACAGCGGGGTAATTTCCATCTCGCAGCCTCACTGGCCTAGGCCATTGCCAGTATGCAAATGTACTGAAAAAATTTGCCAGAAGGGCCCCCAAAGTAGCGATTGGGTAACACTGACACACGAAACCAGCGAGAATAGCCATATGTACTCCCCCTAGGAATCCATTCAACTGAGACAGCAAAAGATCATATCGCATTGAAATTATGCATCGATGTAGAATTTCTCAGTTATGAGCTATGAAACTCAATTAGCACTCACGTTACCGTATACTCCTCGCCTCTTTGCCCATAACTTGACACATCGCAGCAAAGATTGGAATTTCTACGACAAGAATGGAGTGCTCAACAAAGAAAAATTCAACCATCAAGTTGTACTGAAGATGCGTAAAAAGTTGTTAAACATCATGGAATATAGTATCACCATTACCTCCAATACTGGAACCAGCTGAATAATGCATTTATTTGCACGAACTCCAGACAAGCTTTTCCAACTCGTCTCATCAATGTTCCTCAGAAAGAAAGGATTGAGCACATTCACATTCTGCAGTACACATGCTCAAGAAGTTGATACTCACAAGTCACAACTATGCTTTCTCCAAAGGAATGTAACCAGAATTTAGAGTAAATACTGAGAACGCACATCTGGGACGGTTAATACTTTAAGCTGAGCATATGGAAGATCGATCAAGATTCCATCAAACTTGAAGCGGATGAGAGGAACTTTGGCATCTTTAACACAGTGGATCTCAGAAACTTCTGGTCTACTTTTGAGCATGTTACGCAAAACAACGAAAAAATCCTCCTGCATGCATGAGACAACCCACCTCAGACCTGTCTCAAAGTATTTTTTTAATGATTTGATAGACTAGGTGAACTCACAGCTATGGTGGCAAAGAAAGGACCAACACAGAGAGCATCAAGGTCTGACTCAGAACCATGGACCTGTAAATGAGAGAGATAATACATAATAGTTAATCAAAACATAATGAACGGATGGTAAAGTATTCTTTGATATCATTTTCTTTACTCTTTAGGTTTTCAAGTTACTTCTTGTTGTATGATTTAAATGATGAAACTTGAAACAAAGGCCTGTTTGAATTTGTTCAGAACAAACTTTGTAAGGCTAAGAGAGTTCAATGGCTAAGAGAGTTCATGAGACGTTATACATGAAATTTGTAAGGGAGCAGCTTTAATAAAAGATAATTACCCCAAGGCCATAAGAACCATAAGCTATTACGGTCGCGCTGGTGGCTGCAATCTGATGTTTTGGAAGACGACGTTGCCAAGCAACTTTCTTGACCCATTTCAAAACTATCTGCCCATTGACTCGTGTAAATCACCGCTTAAATTACTCCATAAGCTTGAAAAATGCTCATACAAACATGCAATCAAATGAGAGAAAAGGTTGCCATTCATCCTCAAGCTCAAAGAGGTCATGGAATGAACAACATCCAGGCTAAGAATCGTAACCATTCTCAAGCGTGACAAGAAATGCGAGACAACGCTTGTGACGTTTAAACACACAAGACAAAAGAACTGAACCCAAGCAAGACAACATGATTCCAGCAATCCAGCAAGAACTCTACGATTGAACATTCATGGAAGAAAAGATAAAACCATCAATGTGATTATGAATGTACCCTTTTTAGCTTCTCGATAATAGCCCTTCTTCTGTTCTCCTCCTCCAGAGACGGAATCAGTCCTTCGTTGACCATAAGCTACCACCGACAAACACAATCATCAAGCAGCCCAAATCAAAGGAACCAATATCATCTCTGACACGCGAAATATCACGGACAAATGGGTAGACATTGTTTACCCGACGAAGCAAAATCGAGCTTTCTTCTTCCATCGGAGCCATAGGAGGAGGAAAACCCAATGACGCGACCAAAGCCGAAACGTGCGGAACAAGAACCCCACCGCGAGGCGCGAAGCAAGGGTTTATCGCGCCAAACGGGTAGCGGGCAAATCCTGAATCAGGGTTCAAAGAGAAATGATCGGAGAAAAAGCGGCGATGATCGAAGTCGGAGAAGACATGAACATTTTGGCGGTTGGCATAATCCGCCATACAAAATGAAAGAAAAACAGCCAAAAGATTTTTTTCCTAGAAAATTTATCCCTTCTATCTCTCTTTTTCTCTCTGTCTTTTCCCAGAAATTTTTTCCCTTGTTTTCCGGGAAACTCGCAGAAAATCTTGGTGGCAAGAAAATTGAGCGACTCCCCCTATGATTCTATTTCTTATATCCTCTGTGACCTCTCCGCCTCGCCTCTTCTCTTTTTAAATTTGAGAAGGCTAAAATCATCTACCTCCAGGTGTACAAAGTAAGCCGATGAAATGAATCCACGTGTCATAAATGTAGGCCTTGATTGGTTGAAGGTCAAGCTGGGGATGACGGGGACTCACGATTTTGACGCGAAATTCGAGTGTGCCGCCACGTCGGCATCTACTTTCATGCTTTCTCAAACTGGACCCAAATTTGTTATTAATTACAAATTCACCCCATTTAGATCAATGCTTATAATTACAATACAATAACGAGTACAATATATCATATCATATAATATGGGTACCTATTATTAGTGTATTTGATTTGGTTGTTTATTTTTATAACCCCACATACATAACATATATCTGCAAATTGCCCCATTTTTTAAAAAAAATCTTAGATACAGAGAAGATACAATTGTAAAATTACCGAGAATGAAATAAAAATGCATTTATAAAACCCTATTCAATGATTGCTCATTATTTTATTTCTTCGATCTCAATCTTTTCATGCTTCTAAATCAATGATTTTTTTTTTCCAAAATAAAATCTAAACCCACAATTTATTTCAGAAACCCATATCACACAGAAGAGAAGAACACAAAAAAAAGGCGGAGAATCAATCAGAGGGTACAGCCACAGAGCAAGAAGTAGCAACAGAGCATGGCGACAAGAGCGAGAGACTCAACGATGGTGACGAAGCTCCACAAGACGTCGTCGATTATGGAGAAACCAGACATCCTCAGACTCGACAGGCTCAGGTACGAGAAATCCACCTCCGGCCACCGGAAAATCCATGATGACGTCAGGTACGACGGCAGATCCATCGAAACCCACCTGAAAGATGACATCAGCAGCCGCGTCTCTGTTCTCTTCCTCCGTCGCCGGATTCCGCCTCCGTGTTTGTTTACTGTTCAAGAATTTCGGGGGTTCTCTCTTTTTGTTATCTTTCTCGGCTCTTCTTCGTCTGTGAAAAAGGATAATTTTTTGTAATTATGATTTTTCTTCATTTATGATGTGACTCTTGTTTGACAAGTGGGGTTTATTCGGTGGTCAGTGTCAATTAATTTCCATGTTTCATGTATTTTGATATGAAAATATCATAAATTGCATGAAAACTTTAAAGTAAAGTAATTCATTGAACTTTTTAATTATTATTTTTTGTCTCCACAACCGTAGCTAATTAATTAATATATTGAAAAAACATACAACAAGGCTTTCAAATTTGGGTTCCATTTTGTTTTTAATATGAAAAAACAGGAGGAGGCGAAAATTGACAAAAAAAAGAAGGAAAATAAACGAAATTTGGGTTTTGGTTTTGTTTTTTAGTTTACACATTTATATGATGATATTTTAAAAAAATATCGTCGGAATATAATTATATATGGGTCTCTTTTGTGGTCGTCCACATCTGGTTTCAACCTTTTTTTCTTTCTTAATTTTGTTTTTAGTTTGGTGGTCCAAAGACAATACATGACGTCCACGTGCTTCATATGATGATTTCTTTTGAGGCCCAATGGGCCTCATCCAAATCTTTCTTCACTCTCTCCCTAATCAATTATTAATCTTACGGCCCATCAAGCCCATGAAGTTCAATATTTAAAAATTTTGACATACTGATATTTTAATATATATATATATATATATATATATCTAAATCTGTTCTGTCATATATCACACAGAGGAATTCTTAGAACTCTATAAAGTGTTATGTATTTTTTTCTTTCAAAAATTGAATATGTAGATTTGTACAGTGTTTTGATGTTGTTATGTGTTTATTTGACTAAAGTTTATTTCGTGTTAAAAATATTAAGAAATAAATGGATTTCGTTGACGTTCAATTCGTTTTGAATTTTAATTTTGAGAACTGAAAAAAAAAAAAAAACTAGAGTTGGATCCGAACGAATGCTAATGTCGGTGGCACAGCCCTCTGGAGCTTGCCGACAGCTCCGAAGACCGAATCTAAGGAACGCGTTATTCTCACGTGACACTTCCACTGGAATTAACATGCACCCTCCCGCATGGAATCTAAGCTCTTTCGCAAACTCCACCGGTTTGTAATTAAAGCTTGAGATTTATTTGGGTGACACGTCATTTTCATGCCAATTCCATGCGGCGGTTCATACCATAATTCCTGTGTATAAAGTCACAGATCCAGTGGTCTAGAATTGCTGATTCCGTATAAATCTTTTTTTTTCAGACTATATGTATAATATGTATGTGTGTATATATATATTATATCCCCATTGAATTCTGTATTTATTTGTTTTATGATTACGTAAGTTCAATATTCACTGAACTTGTGAATCTCACACTGATACGAGGCTTCTATCTGCCTGGAAAATTGGCGTCGGGGGATCGATCGAACCAGACTGTCTGAATCCCACCTTTGATCGAATCGAAGAACGAGTCCTGTTTCGCCTTCCCCATGGAATTCTCCAGAATCGTCGCTCTCAGATAGATCTGGTACGAAGACCTAGGCAGATTACCAAAATCTTCGGCATTTGATTTGAGAGTAGAGTTGCCTCCGATTTCAGTTTGCATCCGTCTCCTTCTCTCGCTCGATCGTCCTTTTTCTGGCCAAAAATGGAGATTTCTGGACCTGTTACACCTGGACAGGTAGTCTCCTTGGAGCGACATGCTTACTGTTTCTCCTCGTTTGAGGTTCATCTGCGTCGGATCTTGTTTGATTTAAGAGTTTGAGCGCTTGTTTCCGAGAATCGCGGTTCTCCTGTCGATTTATTGCAAGTATGCTTGCGATTGTGTTGTTCATATTTGCAGGTCTCGGTTTTGCTGGGATTTCTGCCGGTCTTATTAGCTTGGTTATACTCCGAGTATCTGCATTATGGCAAGAATTCTGCCTCCGCCAAAGCGTGAGTTGATTTGAGCTCTTGTACTTGTACGATGAAGTTAGTTCAAGTTTGTCTTGACATTGGGGTTTGTCTGCTCTCAACGTCAGTAGGCTGTCCGATGTCAATTTAGTGGAAATATCAAAGGATCTGGTGAAAACTGATGATGATAAAGCTCTGTTACTGGAAGGAGGAAGTCTTCAGTCAGGTTCTCCTAGAGCCAGGGCCTCGCCCATTCCTTCTCCTATCCTCAGGTTACTAAAAGGGTTCCATTAGTTTTTCGAAGCAACCTATGATTTGTCTGCTGTTCTCTTACATGCTTATGTCTGGTTCTGGACAGGTTCTTCCTTTTGGATGAGTCCTTCTTAGTTGAGAACCGGCTTACTCTTAGAGCATTGTGAGTCTTGGATTCATATGGCAAGAATTCCAATAAACGTATTTGGGAGTTTCATATTTCTGATATCTTAAAACCCACAATGTCTATGCCTTCTGCAGAGTGGAATTCATGGTGCTTTTGGCGTACTATTACATATGTGACCGCACAGATGTTTTCAACTCCTCCAAGAAGGTGGTGGTGATATCTTTTTTAGTTCTTGCTATATAAGTTATGGTTATGTTGCAGCATAATATTTACAAATTCTTCTGAACATCTTGCTAGGTTCTAAGTAGTATGGAAAACAAAGGACCCCATAAGATTTTGGTTTGAGATGTTATGATAAATTATTGCTGCTGGTGTTTGGTTTACCCATCTATGCTTCCATGTTTCTGATTGGCTTCTCTATTTTGTTGTTTTTTTATTGCATGTTAATGCAGAGCTACAACCGGGATCTCTTTCTGTTCCTGTACTTCCTTCTCATCATAGCTTCCGCATTAACTTCTTTCAAGATACATAATGATAAATCGGCTTTCTCTGGGAAGTCCATCATGTACTTGAATAGGCATCAAACAGAGGAATGGAAAGGCTGGATGCAGGTTTGTTTTTACATATATGATAAAGACTTCCCCTATCGATTTGTTATATGTTTGTTGACACATCTGGTAGAAACTAGGGAGATATTTTCACTAATTCATACTGTTTTATTCTTCATGTGCATTCATCTGCCTTTGCCTTATTATTGCCCTATTTTCGTGTCTTGTAGGTCTTGTTTTTGATGTACCACTACTTTGCTGCTTCAGAAATCTATAATGCAATCCGTATTTTTATTGCCGCCTATGTGTGGATGACTGGATTTGGAAACTTTTCTTACTACTACATCCGCAAAGACTTTAGTCTTGCAAGGTTTGCACAGGTGGGGCCTCTAGGCTCAAGGGTCTTCTTATTTCTTAGCCGTTCCCTACTTGAGATCTTAACATAATTTTTGTTCAACAGATGATGTGGCGGCTAAATTTTTTGGTCATTTTCTGCTGCATTATCCTCAACAACAGTTACATGTTATACTACATATGTCCAATGCACACCCTGTTCACTCTAATGGTCTATGGAGCACTTGGTATTCTGAACAAGTTCAATGAGTTTGGTTCAGTCATCGCTGCCAAAATCGTTGCTTGCTTCCTAGTGGTTATCCTCATATGGGAAGTTCCTGGGGTTTTTGAATGGGTTTGGAGTCCATTTACTTTCTTCATGGGTGAGCCACTATCCAGATCTTGTGTTTTCTACTAAAAGAATGTGCTTATGAGACGATGACTCAATCAAACGGCTCAAAATTGCAGGTTACACTGACCCAGCAAAACCACAGTTGCCTCTCTTGCATGAGTGGCATTTCCGTTCAGGCCTCGATCGGTACATATGGATTATCGGGATGATATATGCATATTACCATCCAACTGTAAGTTTTCTTTATGCTTAATTATCTTGATTACCTTTTATCTTCATATTGACTCATTTCTCGAATGGTTGGTTTATAGATAATCATAAATCATCCTCCATTTCTTTGATGTGTCTCTTAATATAAGGTTGAAAGATGGATGGAAAAGTTGGAGGAAGCTGAAGTGAAGTCCAGGGTAGCAATCAAAACAACTGTGGCGCTGATAGCATTAACGGTAAAACAAATCCCCACCCCACTTCCTGTCCTAACGAATGAAATCTGACATTTCTGTTCTTCCACCTAATCTGGCTCTTGTTTTCATGAAACCTTTAGGTGGGATTTTTCTGGTACGAGTATATATACAAACTGGACAAGCTCACTTACAACAAATACCATCCTTACACCTCATGGATTCCGATAACGTATTTCACTTCCCGTTTAAAGCTATATATGCTGGAAATTTTCGATCTCGACTAACTTGTATGAGTCTCTTCTTACTTGCCAGAGTTTATATATGCCTCCGAAACATCACCCAGTCTTTCCGCAGCTACAGTTTGACCCTTCTCGCGTAAGGCATCTTTCAATCAATTGGATTCTTGCTCATGTGATCTGGCATTTCAGTTCCTTTTGAGTATGGCATTTCTCTCGGTTCTTTTTATAGGTGGCTTGGGAAGATAACACTGGAGACATATATCTCCCAGTTTCATATATGGCTGAGGTACTATCAAATCCTATTTGCGGATGTTTATGAATTTATTATCAAAGGAAGACTTACCCATCTCGTCTTCTCAAAACCCGCAGAACGGGAGTTCCTGATGGTCAACCCAAGTTGTTGCTTTCTCTCATCCCCGAGTACCCGCTGCTGAACTTCATGCTCACTTCTTCGGTTTACATCGCGGTAAGAAATTCCCTTCTCCGAAAATCACCAACGTTCTTTCAAATCCGGAAAGATATTATGATCTGTTTTGCCCTGCCGCTGATTTAGAGTCGGTATATATCAGATTTCCTACAGGCTATTTGAGCTGACAAACACTCTGAAAGTGGCGTTTGTGCCGGCAAAGGACAACAAAAGGCTGATGCACAACTTCGTCTCAGCAGCTATAATCTCCACTTGTTTGTACTTCTTGTCGTTTGTTCTGCTCAGAGTCCCCCAGATGCTGGTTAGTTAAATAATCCTCTCGATCTCTTTTTGACATCATTGGATCAACGCCAATGGAAGCCAAACTCGTTCATGCAGATAATCCTATTTTGTTCTCTCTCTCTCTCTCTCTCTCTCTCTCTTTTACATTCTTATTTTGAGTTCTTTACCATTCGACAGTTCTAAATGTGTCTGAATCTGGAACGCATCCACGCAAAGTGAAGGAAGGGAGCCCCCCCCCAAAAAAAAGGTAAGACAAATTCATTGCCACGCGTATGTGATTTCGGGCAGATAAGTGAGCTTAGAGAACACAAGAGTTAGACAAAAGTGAGTTTGGTGATGTCTCTGTATAAATTTTTTAAAAAAAAAGGTGACTCAAACATATCCATTACATGAGGTGAGATTATCCTCCCCCCCCCCCTGTCTGAATCATGAACATCTGTTATATATCCATTACGTAGTGATTCACTGTTTAATAATGGCTTGCTTCCAAGAATCTTTCATTTTAAGCATTTTATCCAATAAATGCGAAAAATATTGAGCGTAACCTTTCTATCTTAAAAACAAAAAACAAAAAAAGAGCAAGTGAAGCATTAAGCTGCAAAAAGGAAGAAAGAAATGGTTGAAATGCTACAGCTCCAAAATTGTTGGAGCTCAAACATATCATAGGATCTTGTAGATGAAACCAACCAGCTTCTGCTTACTCTGTCTTTGTCATCTCCAATCCAAACTCGAGGATCCTTCAGAATATGTGCACAATGTCGTACGCAAATCTATTCAATAAGTGTCAAAGAAACCAGCATATGGAACCGAAAACCCATACTGACGACGAAAAATCAAGATCTGGAGAAATCATAAATAAAAACTAAAATTTTCGTATAAAACGTTATGGCTTCAATAATTTTTAAGAAGTTGAACGTATCATATATATGCGTGTGTGTGTGTGTGTGATGTGTGCGCAAAAACAAGAAGTTCCTGTTAAGATTCAGATTAAGGATACGTCCAGAACAGCACAAAGGACTGCGAAAAAAAAACAGCAGGAAGAACAATATCAGTTAGACTTTTGTCCGAAATCCATATGAAGAAAAAAAGTCGGAGAATATGAGCACTAATCATACATTACTTAACAAACTGCTAATCACAACACTCATACTAGTTTATGTCCCTTAATGTAGTTTACTAAAACACAATCAACCTTTTGCTTACTTCCTTCAACGAGTGAAAAACTAGCAGAGAAACATGATATCTATGCCTTAACTGGATCAACAAAAAGGATGTGTGTATGCCCATGTTCATGTTCATGTGCAACTTACATTGATTATTGTCAACCTTTTCCAAATTTCCAAAACCCTAATCCGAAACTAATCACAATAATCTACACATAGAGATGACATCCATCAACACCACTTTCACAGATTTCCCTTAGAGTTTTGCCACTGGTTCTGCTAATTTTGCCTTCCAACCATGGGTGGGTATTAACGTTTGGCTAGTCTTGTTTCCCCTTTTTTTTTGTGAATGTTCATAGTTTTGATTTGAGACTACTAGACAATACTATGACAATTATGAAACTGAGACAGCAAGAATTTAGATGATGCAACTTCGTTTGGGTATGAAGTCAATTACCATGAGGCCACCAAGGAAGCCATCAAAGAGAACCCGGTTCCAAGAATCGAAGTACGTGTTGGCCAAGAATCCCGCCTTGGCTAAGAGCCCGACCGACGTAATTGACATCAGGAGGACGTAAAATACGAAACCCGTCAAGCCTGTGAATCCCAGTATTCCAGCAATAACGCCACCGATAATTGACAAAAACGTCCGGCTGCAAATATATAACCAAGTAACAAAGCTCCAGTGTTGTAATAAACAAGAAGCTAGAGCACCAACCGACATCAGGTAATAAGAAACAGCAAATTTCCTTCTTGAAACATATACCGATTTGTACCGAATCTGACCTGTTTTGTAAGATTCTCAAGTTGTTCTGCATATTCTCTGCACTGAAGGTCTGGATCTCGCTCATGGCGTCCTTTGATCTCTTCTCAGATGAACCTGAATCGTTGTGTCCACCCATTGAGATAGCACCAATCTAAAGACAAACCGCCATTAACATTCATCATCATCATGCTTCGTAAACAAAAAGCGATCGAATCCGAATTCAAACTTGCTTTTTTGCCTGCTTAAAAACATTTAGCTTGTGACTTCTTATGAACATCTAAACTCGAAATAGTTGCTCAAGTCTAATCAATCACTAAAAAGAAGTCGCATAACCAGAAAAAAGACAAGATCGCACCCGAAATCGCGATCGAGTTGGGATACGGGAAGCAGCATGAAGAAATAAATCATCGAAAATTCGAGCTTGAAAACAATGGATTCAATCAACCACACAGATGTATCGATTGAATAAGCAAAATTCAACATTGCAGAAATATCAACAGGAAAAAACACCCAGAAGAAGAAATTGCGCGACGACTTTGGCGGAGATTGGGACGAATCTGGTAACAGATCCGTGTATCATTAACTCAACCTCAGAAACAAAACCAATCTCAACGAAACCCAGAAACGACGAGAGAAATCTGAAATTCGAAGAGAGGTTGGGATCCACAACGAGAAAAATTCGACTCACCTGAGAAGTTCTCCGAGCAGACAAAAAAAAGAATTGTAGATCTGCGATAAAAAGAGAGATTTATATCTTCGCCTCTAGTTATATTTTGAAGCCGTTCATGAAAACTGACCCAGAACACTTGAAAACTACCAAATACTTCCCATAACTTCTGATATTGCAAAAAGCCCCCCAATTTGTACGGACACGGTGTCGTTTCGGTCACATGGAATTATAAATTTATAAGGACCTCGCTTCCTTCTCCGCCCGGATCGTCGTCACCTTCGTCGCCGGTTTCTTCCACAGTTCCAAATGCGCTTGACCTTTTAAGCTGAGTAAAACCTCCACAAAACCCTAATTGCTTGATTTAATTTACCGAAAGTATCCTCTTTAAACCACTTCCTGGGTTTCTTCACTGAGTTCTGGTGAATTTTCGAGCTTGAGCAGCGTGGTCCTGCTATCATCCCTCTAGAGAAGAGCGTTCCTTGTGATTTAGATTTTAACAGCTTCGAATTTCTTAATTTCTGGAAAAGGGTTTCGCTTAGATTGTTTATAATCGGTTTCTAGGATTCTGTGCTTCAAATCTGCGGAGGTTTCGAACTTTTTTTTGTTGTTCTGATGTACTTGAGAGAAGGATGCTCCTTGCTGTTGAAAGTTCAGAAGCCCTCGATTCCTTTTGTCCTCAACACAAATCTCAATGGGAACTTCCTTCGAGACGGTCCAAACCCTGCAGAGATCAAAGAAACCGATGTGGTGAAGAGGCTGAGACAAGAATCATGCGTGCCCTTAGCTTTGCAATTCTTCAAATCAATAGCGAATTCGAACATCTTCAAGCACACGCCTTTGACATACCATGTCATGATCAGGAAACTTGCAGGTGATGGCCAGATAGACAGTGTTCAATATCTTTTGCAGCAAATGAAACTGGAAGGGTTCTTGTGTTCTGAAGACTTGTTCATCAGTGTCATTAGTGCATACCGGCAAGTGGGTTTGGCCGAACAAGCTCTGGAGATGTTCTATCGGATACGGGAATTCGGGTGTGATCCTTCGGTTAAGATATATAACCATGTTTTGGATACTCTGCTTGGTGAGAATAGGATTCAGATGATCTATCCGGTATATAGAAACATGAAGAGAGATGGATTTGAGCCGAATGTCTTCACATATAATATACTTCTCAAGGCATTGTGTAAGAACAACAAGGTGGATGGTGCTCAGAAGTTGCTGCAGGAGATGTCGAATAAAGGGTGTTCCCCTGATGCTGTGAGCTACACCACTGTGATTTCATCCATGTGTATGCTTGGTATGGTGAAGGAGGCAAGGGAGCTTGCTGCAAGATTTGAACCTATTGTGAGTGTTTACAATGCTTTGATCAATGGGTTATGTAAAAATAATGAATTTCAAGAAGCATTTGGCTTGATGAGAGAGATGTCAGAGAAGGGGGTCCTTCCTAATGTTATATCGTACTCAACGCTTATCAATTCTCTTTGCGATTCTGGAAACATTGAGCTCTCTCTATCGCTTTTGGCTCAGATGATGAAACGGGGATGTGAGCCAAATGTTCATACACTGAGTTCTCTGGTGAAGGGTTGTTTTGTAACGGGTAAGATCCTTGATGCGCTCGACTTCTGGAACCGATTGATTAGAGAAGGTTTGGAACCAAATGTCGTGGCTTATAACACCATGATACAAGGGTTTTGCTTGTATGGCCATATGGACAAGGCTCTATCTATCATTACACGTATGGAAGAGAACCGACATTCTCCAAACATCAGGACATACAGCTCTCTTATTGCGGGGTTTGCTAAAGCAGGTAGTTTGGAGGGTGCAGCTTCCATATGGAATAAGATGCTAACAAATGGATGCTGCCCCAATATTGTTGCCTATACAAGCATGGTGCAAGTTCTTTGTAAGCATTCCAAGTTCAAAGAAGCTCTTTCTCTCATAGAGAACATGTCAGAGGAGCGTTGGTCTCATGCTGTGGCTGCGTTTAATGCATTGATCAAGGGTTTATGTGAAGCTGGGAGATTAGATTGGGCAGAGAAAGTTTTCAGAGAAATGGAGCAGAAATATCGGTGTTTGCCCAACATTACAACGTATAACGAGATACTGGATGGATTCTTGAGGGGAAACAGAATCAAAGAAGCTTATGATCTTAGCCGAGAAATCTCCATGAGAGGCATGGAATGGAGTCTACCGACATACAATACACTTTTGCATGGATTCTGCAGCAATGGTGTGCCAGCACTAGCTTTGCAGATAGCAGGGAAAATGCTGGTGGATGGTAAATCTCCGGATGGTATAACATACAATATGATCATCCTTGCATACTGTAAACAAGGCAGAGCCGATATTGCGACCTGTACATTGGACCGAGTTTCTTATGGAGGAGGAAACTGGCGACCTGATGTGATTTCATACACTAATCTGATATGGGGTCTCTGCAAATCTTCTGGTATAGATGAGGCTGTGATTCTTCTCGAGAGGATGATGCGTGAAGGGGTTTTCCCAAATATTGCCACTTGGAATGTGATAGTTCATTGCTTGTTTGACAAGTTAGGTCAGATCAGCCCTGTCCATGGCATCCTGGATGAGATCCTTAGCCAAGACCAGTTGAACAGTGACTCAAACCAGACATGTGAAGGAACTGATAGGATACTACAAGCAGAACAGACAAGACATGTTTGAGCACAAGCTGTTTGTTGTGAAGCTCTACATCTGAAAGAAACACTCAGAAAACTGACGTGAGTTTCTGCCAAAAACAGCGTTTGGAGGTCGTAGAGATTGAAGAAGGGAGAATTGGGTTTTCTTTATTTACATAAAGGAGAATAAAGGGTACCAAAATTTAGCCGGGGAATTCTCAGGCCATTATGAAGGAAGGTTAGGGTACAATAAAAGAGCAGCCACAAAGGTCACAGTTCTTGTTTTTCCCATGGAAAACTTTGAACATGAAGAAGAGAAGAGAAGATGTATGTCTATACAAAACCCTCTGCAGTTTCGAATCTTGAAATGGCGGCTTCTACTACATCAAGAATACAGCTTTTTATCATTGCCTCTTTTCCCTTCTCCCTTCTCTTGCTGTTGTTACTGCTAGCAACTGGTGCCAGCACTGTTGCCAGTTTCCTCTGTCAGATTTCCGACAACTTCATGAACACTGCTTTTCAGAATTTACATCTTAAACCCATCGGATTCAGAAATTTTACAACAGTATCCAATACAAGGATCAGAGATTTGGGTTGGTCACACAAGGAACAATCTTGCCATTGAAAAAACATCATAATCTACTTTGTCACACGAGAAACAAAACACTACCCATCAGAGAATCATAACCTCTCAAAACGAAAACATGTTCTTGAGCTTTACAAACACAAATATGTACACAAGGTAGCATTAAACCTGAGATTTGTTCCATGTCCACGGGGTTTCCACTTTCAAACCTTAGTTACATGATGCTATTGTGCTACGAAACGCATATGCTGAGAACCATAACGGCAGAGATGAGCTTCCCTTGACAGAAAACATCTCTTTCCACAACTTACTCCTCCTTTGATACAACAAAACCTGTTTATGAGTAGCCAAGAAGAGATATTCACCAGTTTGGCATATAGGAAAGATGCCTGGAACCAACCCTTTGATACACCTTAGACTAATCCTATCGATGACAACCCAAATTCCATTCTCGTAATCCTGCATCTTCCAAATCATCATCCATCCATCCGAGATTTGGATCACAGACAAACACCCATCAGATTCCAAGAGATAAACCCGGTTACCATCCCCGCATCTGATCTCATCCGGTAACAGAACTTTTCTCCAGGCATCGTGTTCAAGATCAAGTGCAAGTATATAACACAAACTACCCATCAGCCAGTGAAGCATCCCATTGACAAACACGACCTGGTTCTTGTTCATGTGAGTGAAGCAGCATTCGTCTTGCAAGGAAACGAATTTCCTCCATTTGTTGGATTCTGAATCAAACACCAAACATTTGAAGGTCCCATCGGGCCTCTGACCAAAAGATCGGTGATAACCCGCTAAGACGACATTGAACTTTTGCCTTGTCAGGTCACAAGCCAAGCCAACAAGAGTAGCCTCACCATCAGGGTAGAACCTTGTTACTGGCCTCTCTCGGCTCTTAGGCAATAGCCGAACCTCTCTGGTCGATGGATTGCAGACATAATACACATCCTTTTCAGGAATGCTAGAGCAACACAACAAACCGTTACACGAAGCCCTAACCCTAACCCTATCTCTCAGAAAATCCAATGAGAACTCGGAGACACCCCTCAAATTGCCCACACAGATTAAGCTAGATTTCGTTCCCGAAGAATCCGACACCTCTGCCACTAGCATTTGCTCCTTCACAGACACTCCATTGTACAATCGAGTGAAATATTTCTCGGAAGACAATCTGTGCCAATGCTTGCAAACGGATTTGAACCGAAAGAGGGATTTAACAGGCAATCTGACCAGAATTTGAAGAACAACCTCATCGGGAAAGAAAACGCCATTTCGATTATCCATGAATCTACTTCCCAAATCCCAGATGGAAAAAACTAAAAATTCGTCGTCTTACAGCATCCGATTAACACCAAAATCCACGCAACTCTGAATCAAGAAAAGAAAAAATTGGATCATACGGGGCGCGGCTATTCGCTCTCCGTCGAAGAGGATGTTAGGCTCCGATAATGGAGCTAAAGCATGAATCGAATACAAAGAGAAAGAGAAGAAATGTTGTGGATTCTGGGCAAAGGAATTTGATGAAAACGAGAAAACAGACGAACGTGCAATCGCGCGAGAGATGACGATCGGGAAGAAGAAGAAGCGCACGCCTTATTTACCAAGGCCCTCCAGATGAATCAATTCCACAATTAAAAAAGCCCAGCCCATTAAATAGTTACGGCCCAAATATAAAATGCACCTTATATTTTTTTTTCATAAATTCGTTAAAATTCTGAAGAAGATTAAACTTATGTTATATGTTTTGGAATGTGATTTTTAATATCTTTCCTCTTCTTTGTATTCGATTCTGATTATTTCGGATTTGTAATTTGTGATTTTCTTTGAACATTTAATTTGAAGTTTTTCTTTATGTGTATATATACATGGTTTTGTAACCTGAAGTTCTCACACACTAACCCAACAATTTTACTTGCGTGTGTTCAATGTTTTAAGCAAGAGAATCAGGGGATGCCACTTGTTGACACTTTTTCACTTTTTTTTAACATCATAATTATATAAATAATAATATCATGAATTTAACCAAATTACGAAAAAAAAAATACTAACCGCAAGGACGTATGGTAAGGAACGGTCAAAGACAAAAGACAGACGTATCTACACAGCATATCAAATCCCATTTGATTAAATATATTATATAACATAATATAAGAATAAGAAAAAAACAAAAAAAAAATAGTTTAAGGGAAAAGCCACATAAGATCCTCATGCAGGGCATATTCCACTCATCCTCCATGGCTTTCTTAGGAGATAAAAACACCTTGAAGAGCTTCAAACTCAACACCAGAGCCAGCAATTTCCCAAAGGAATTTGAGGAGAGGTGAAGGGAATGGTGACAGAAGCCGTGAGAGCCAAGGCAGAGATCTGCCATGGCGACAAGAACTGCAGAGACAAGTTCAGTTCTTGGCTGTCTGAAACCGGTTTGCCAAACAAGCTCTTGACTTTCCACGAGATCGAGGAGTGCGGGCGCGTGAAAGAAACGGGTTTCGTCTGGATAAAGCAGAGGAAGAAGCCGGAAGAGGAAAAGGAGCTGAGGTTCGAGAACGTTGCGGTGTGTTTGGAAGAGGAAGTGAGCGCGTTCTTGGAGCCAAACAAGATCAAGAACCTGCGAGGGGTGAAGGCGAAGGAGTTGTGGGTGTGGATATCGCTCTGCGAGGTTCAGGTTAGCCGGAGCTCGAGCCGGATCACCTTCAAGACCCATGCCGGTTTTTCCAAATCTTTCCCTTTATCACTCTTCGGTGTTCAAACGATTAATACGCAGCAGCAAGATGATGACAAGCAACAACAGGTGCAGCACAAGTTCAGCA
>NW_010966177.1:2317658-2360989 GCF_000463585.1 Tarenaya hassleriana | reverse complement strand
CAGCAGGACCAAGATCTACTTGTACTGACAAAAAAAAACATTGATCAAAGTGTATATATGTGTGTGTATTTCATAATATTCTTATGTTTATATTTAATATCATTGATTCCATTATTGAAGGAAATCAATATCAGTCTATACACATATATTCTAGTAACTTCAGTTGAAAGAAAAAAAACCAAGCACATCATATACAGTCAACACAGACCGGGAAAATTGAAGGAAGCTTCAAAGACTTCGGACTCGCATAGACTCGATTCGTCGAGTGAACAGCGTACCGTTCCAGGGTTGTGCGCAAGAAAATCGTGCCGGTTTTCCATTTTCCGTTACATATACCAAAGGACTTGACAGTTTTCTTTTCATTCGGAGAACATGGAAATAGTTACAAGAACGAGAACGAATGTGTTGGTGAATTCCTAATCAGTGGCTAAGGTGGAGAGGCTGAAGAATGAGTTCATCATCATTAGTGTCCTCCATATCGGCTTTTCTGCTCCTCCTGATGGAAAGAGGCCAGAGGAGAAGGGATCTCGCCAAACGACTCAGCGGATCCTGAAGACCCTCCATTTCGTAGTGCCCAAACCTCCATTCCCTCTCGACGTAAGGCCGCAACACAGGCTCGTCCAGGCCTCCTGTAAAAAAAACGACGACGGGAATTTGTTTTCACCGATTAGTGATCATGGGATTGACCATGTATCATATCACATTGATCTATTAGTATAAATAGTTTGTTGGACTTTAAGATGTAACTTGAATATATAAAACGAGTCCAAGACTACTATAGTTAACTAAAAGGGGGGTTGTGTATGTGTGTATAGTTCCCGAAATTTTTGCTCAAACAGGAAGAGGTTCAGACTTATGAACCAAACCGACCCGGGTTTATACATTTTAAGTCCCAACAATCAAGAATCGATCTTCCTTTAGGGTTTTAGCTGGAGATTGTACGTACCTGCGTACATTAAACCATGTTTATTGACAGCGCGGTAAAAGGGGCGCATTTTACCCTCTTTGGCAGCTCTTTGGAGATCTGTCCAAGCACGGGATCGGTCTTGACGTGTGATTTTACCGCTTTTCACTATCTGTAGGATGAAAAAGCCCATCACAAACAGAGTGAGAACCCCGCGAGCGGAGAACAAGCAGTGGAACCAAAGAGGAAACATAACAAATAAACCTTTGAAAAGAGATGGTATGACGGCCGGGGGTTCCTGGCAAGATCACTGGTTCGATCAACTTCAACAAGTCCGAATTTCGGACCATATCCGTCTGCCCATTCCCAGTTGTCGGAAATAGTCCAGAACAGGTAACCAAGAACTTGAACACCCTGTAATAAAGTAACAGAGACAATAGTCACCACCGCTTCTAGAAAGCAGGGGAAATTCTTTTAGTTAAGTAGGAGAGCTTTAGAGAGAAACCATTAACATAGCTGCATAAGTAGCAAGGAGATGTTCGATCAAGTAAGGCCGCCGAATCACATCAGTTGCATCAGAAACCCCGTTTTCTGTGATGATGAAAGGAGCATTTAGATGTCTGTATCTCTCATGGAACTGCATCAGAACACGGAAGAGACCATCGGGATATACCCCTCTTCCAGATTCACTATACTCATCTGTCTCTACGAGCTTTAATCCAGGACCGCAGACTACTTCCTGGTTTCAGAAGTAAATTCCATATATTCATTTGCTCATGAAGTCATGATGTGTAAACTTGGTATCCAAACAATAATTTAGATAGGAAAATTTAAGACTTCGGCATTTGAGTCCCCAGATCTACCTGCCCATAATAGTTTAAGCCTATGTAATCCACCTTGTCAGCAATGCTATCCAGAAATGGATATACTGTGAGAGAATTGGCAAGTGTAACAGAACCAACATCAAAGAGGCCATACGGCCGCATAAAGGAGACATGGTGTGCAACCCCTACCAAAGCTTTTCCCGTAGAGCCCCTGAAACAGAGAAGAAAAAAAATAGAATTAAATCAGAGAAACTAAATAAAACAACTAAAAAAACTTTATAGAACTCGTGAAGAAGACTAATTGTGACATAAGCCACCAAGCGAGCTTTGTGTTTGTCAGAAAAGAAACTGACGTTTTTTCATGAATATAATCATAGGCTTTTGAGTGAGCAACAGCCATCCAATGCAAGGACTGATTGAAAACACCCATAGGTAGAGCAGATGTAGCCACCTCCAGGAAATCGGGATTACCACCAGGCCAAGCTCCGGCACAGTAGGTAAGCATGCAGAAGACATGAGGTTCATTAAACGTTACCCAATAGTCTACCATATCGAACACATAATCCACAACAAGCCTACATGACCCAAAAAGAAAAGAGTTAGACCATAAATGTAGCTACCCAAAAACTGACTTAATCATAGCTTAAGGCATAAAACATATAGAAGATCACCTGGTAAAATCCATGAAGTAGTCGACAGTCTTCTCCATCTTCCAGCCACCATAATCACCAGCCCATGGCGGTAACGAATGATGAAACAGGGTCAGCATCACCCTCATTCCGTAGGCACGAACTCTATTGATTATCCATTTATACCGTGCAAGGGCTGCAAAGTTTACCTAGAAGGCAGCAATATAATAAAAAACAAGTTAAACAAAAACAAAAAACAACGCAGCTGACTGGGGACATAAAGCAGTATAACACTACATCATGAACCAGAACGGCAAAAACATTTTTCTAAATGCAGGATTCAGGGCTATTTGACTTACTGCTCCCCTAACCCCATTGATCGGTTCCTTTGGCATGATCCTACACCAATCAATTCCCATCCTAAACAAAGTGACTCCAGTATCTCTGGCTAGCTTCAGTTCTGTCTCAGGATCAGACCAAAACCTTAGCCTCTCCTGCCTGAAAGAAATCATGAAAGTTCATTCGCACCAGCTAACAGTGCAGTGTCATTATCACAAAGCACCCTATTAGGTGTGCTTGTCAGGAAGAGAAGCAGCTAATACGTAAATAAGAGTAAACAAGGCCTCACGGATGGGGAACGTTATGCCACGCAGCAACATTGTGATGGCATTTTTCATTGGAAACAGGCTCTTCTGTTTTTTCATCCGTGTACTTCTCCAACTTTCTGATCATTGTTTTCATAGTAAGCTCAAGACGTTTCTTTTTCTTCCCTTTCTTATTCCCCGTCGATACTCCCTGAGCCCCTCCATCAGCAGCCACCGAACCCGTCACTGCATCTGCCAGTGGCAAACCGTTACACGAAGCCCTAACCCTAACCCTATCTCTCAGAAAATCCAATGAGAACTCGGAGACACCCCTCAAATTGCCCACACAGATTAAGCTAGATTTCGTTTCCCTGCATCTGCCAGTGGCTTGTCAGGTTGTGATTCTGGCTTGTCACAAGGTTGTTCTTCTGCAAACTGGAGCCAAGCATCATTGAGCTGGTCCTCCACGTGTGCAGGTGCCGTAGCCAACCCGAAGAAGAATCCACCATTCTCATTCTCTGAACCAAACGAGTGTAGAACTTATCAATCTTTCGAGTCCCAAAGAAAAAACAAGAACAGAGAGAACAAACAAGCCTTTTTGGGACGATTAAGCTACGGAAAACAGTTCCATCAGAAATCCGCCAACAATTTTAGAGCCAAATTCTACAAAGAGCCCCTAAATGTGCAGAAACAACCTTTCCTAGATGCCACAAAACCGATAAACAAACTAAACTCAATCACAGCGATACCAGCAAAGAACCTACTTAAAACCACTAGCTCGTTGTAAGAACGACCAAAACACGAACCGACAGCTTCCATTTCTAGAAGATGTGATAGCCTTACCGTCGGAACTGAAATCGGCGAGAACATCCGCCGACTCGTCGATCGGAGACCGGAACCGCCGCAAATTCTGGCGCCGGAAACGGGAGTAGGAGAACGCATTGGCCGCTACGGTAATCGTCGCCAAGACTCCGGCAATCTTCGTCGCCGACACGAAGAGGGTGACGAGCGCCATCGTCGTCGTCGCCGGAGTTCTTGTGGAAGCTCTCCGACGGATAAGAAACAGTAAAAGACGACTGTGAAAATGAAAGGCCCACTACAGGCCCAAAAAAGAGGGCGCGTGAAGTTAATCGTGACAAGGGGACCTTTATCAAATGTATTTTTCCACGAGCTTCAAACTGCGTGTACGTCTCTTCAATCCAAAACGTTGTCGTTTTACGCTGTATTGCTTTTAAAAATACTATTTTTTTGGAAAATTAGAATATTTGTAACTGAATTATCAAATTTCTGTCAATAAAATATAAATTTTAATTTTTACATTTTAAAATCCGAATTTTGATATTTATATTTAAATTAATCTAAACATTGTAGATCATATTAAATTTAATTCTAGATATTGATATGTTAACTCGAATAATGACGTGGTTATTTTGATTTTGACAAAACGTTACCACATCATCAGGTACACGGACGAATTTAAAATTGCCACGTAATCTTTTGAGTTACCATATCCGTGTGTAGAGTTAACTTTAATATGATTTACAAAGTTTATATTTATTTAAATATAAATAGGTTTTGAAATGCAAAAATTAATATTAATGTAGCGTGTGACATATATATGTATATATATAATCAAGAAAATGATAAAGGTAAACAGTCCATCTTACATCTTCTTCCACACAAGAAAGAATCTTTGCAGGTTTTGTTTCATCTTTTTTTTTCCTTCATGGGTCCTCCTCTCCTTGGCTACTTATTAGTTTCGTATGCATTAATTGAATTGTGGGTGTATCGATTATATAAGATTGCGTGTACTAATTAGTGTAACAATCTAAAAAATAAATAAATAAATATATATATATATATATATATATATATAGTAAGAGGGGATGAATGATTTAAGAGAGTGGAAAAGTGGCCTTGGTAATTTTGAGGAGAAATGTTTTGGTCCGAACGTATGAATATATACACTCTCCTTTATGTCTTTCTTTTGGTCACATCAGTTTCCTCATCTTCCTCAGACAAACCCTAGTTGCTTCTTTTAATTTCTTTTTTTTTTCCCATTTCATCATATCATCTCCTCCTCTCCTTCAATCTCTTTTTATACATTTATATACCTATACACACACATGTACATATTTATACACATATATATATTTATCTTGATTTGGATCATATACAATTTCACATTCTACTTTAGTTTCTAGATTATGATAGATCAAGTTAATTTTCGATATTTTTTCGGGTCTTAAATAGATCTATAAGTTGAATATATTGCATCTAATATTATAGATATAACATAATAATTTAACTATTGTGTCAGTTCGTGTAATGATGTATATATAAACGTATATATAAACATATGTATATGTTTGTAAGTATGTTTAATTAATGTTGAACGAGAAATATTTTTCTATTATTGATGATTGCAAGAATACATTCTAATATATAACAAAATACAATATAATATATGTTAATATTATAAGAATAATATCTTTCTAGACTTTTAAACTATAGAAAATCTACAAAAAGAAAGAAAGAAGTATAACCGTATGTATTAATCTCCTATAAGTTTAGTTTTTAAATTTTCTTGCTAATTTTACAATTTTTTCTCTATCTATTCTTCTAATTTGATTAGTACTAATTTAATATTGAAAATCCTAAACCATCTTCAATCTTATGTTTAGGATTTATGGTTTAGATATTAGAATGTTGGATTTTATAAGATAAAATTAGGGTTTAGGGTTTTGGATGTAATGAATAAATGAGGATCATAAGACATGAGAAAAGAATAGAAATTGAAAAAAAAAAGACTGTCAAATCTAATAAAATTAACAGAAAGTTTACAGATTAAAAGTAGAGAAGAATATATATATATATATATATATATATATATGTATATATAATAAAAGTGTAAGATAGGTAGGTCAGTAGCGCACGTGTGACTCTCCATTGATCGTACGGGGGGGCTATAGGACCCTCTACGTTGTTGTAAGGAACATCGCTCGAAAATAATTGAACAAACCCCACTCTCTTTCTTTATTATTTTTATTTATGTCTCACTTTTGCACGTCCCATCCAGTCGTAAGTATTGGTCCAATGTATACATACACACACACATATATATATATATATATATACACACACACACACGATGTATTCATGACTACACATCTCTCTCTCTCTCGATATAGAGGAGGAAATGAAGAACATTTCATGGAGGGAAGGGAAGTGATAACACCTGAGCGCCGTCAAGGTGTGTGTATATATATACATAACAAGAATACAGACATGCATATACACGTGGCCATATATGTACGTGTGCGTGTAAACAATATGAATGTGTTTCTGATTCGTATGCAGGTGAATTCGAGATGGGTCGATTGGGAAAAAGTTGATTGGAGACGATGACTATAGCTTGTCCATGATAAAGCATGGCCCTATCTATCCTGAGCTTTCTAATTACCACGTAGTTTATTATTTTAATGTATTTTAATATCGTTCCTTTTTTTTTTCTTGACCTTGTAAGACCTTCTTTCGTGTTTACTTGCATCTCGTCGTGAAAGTGTGTTCTTGATTTTCTCCACGCGTGCAAATTCTAAGTTAGATTTTTCTAACCGTACAGGTTCCTATCCATTCTCTTGTGTCGCTCTGTGTGTCCCTCCTGAGCTATTCGTTGCATCCATACTGATCTGTAAAATATGTTCAATAAATAAATAAATAAACCCATGTATTAATCGAGCTTGATGCTTCCATTTTTCTTCCTTGTGTGATGATAATAAAGATATAATACAACTATATATATATATATATTATATAAAATCAGGTGAAGACGATGAGCAAGAACAATAATGGCCAAGAGTAACCAACAGAGTGACGTTACTCTTTCAGTGACACTACATTGTTTATGAGATTGGTTTTTCAACAGAGAATTTGAGGAACTGTAAGAGAATGTTCTAAACATGTTAAGACAATCCGACAAGCTCGGAACTAGTTTCAAGATCGACCCGGCGGTCTGAATCTCGAACACTTCTTACGACCGGTTCTGCCTAAACCGCAGACACAGGTCTCCAGAAGCTGATAGTCCTCTTCCCAGAACAAGAGCGCGGCTTTCTCGGGTTGTTCCAGAAGCTTCTTCGACGCCAAGAAACCCGCTATCGTCCACGTCTGGTGAAGCCTCGACTGCTTCCCCACGAATTTCCGCTTCTCGTGTCGTAGTACTCAGGCCAACGGTCGGAAGCTAGCCTTGCCTCGGCCTTGGCAACCGCTCTCCGTGCCAGTTCGGGCTTCCCCATCTTGATGCAAGCCAATGTGAACTGGAAATTTGGATACCTCAATGGTTATAGAAGAAACGGTTGCTTATATAAGCATATGATATGCTAAAAGATTCCTGAAACATGAAATGTTTGTTTGTTATTTACCTGCCAAAGAAGAGTAGGCCAAGATCCGCCATTGTGGTATGACCAAGGCCTGCAAAATGACAATAACTTCGACATCAGTATGATATGATTCGGGCCTCGCATACGGAGAAAAACCTGCAAGATCAAAAGGATTCGACCATTTTCATAACAATTCCATCCCCCAAGCAGCGAAATGCGATATTGATTTGCAGAAAAGCGCAGAATCCGGGATAACCTCTGGCTCAAAGAGCCGATCACCATTCGACAAAGCCGGAATAATAAGAAACTAGGGGAGATTCCAAGTGAGACTCACGTGTTCTTCGGATCACAGCCAGTGATTATTCGCCACTCATCCTGCTCGAGCGCCGGGAAACAGATCTTGAGAGGCATGTTCGCCACAAGATCATCCCATTTCTCCTCGATCAGGTTCATAATGCCCTCGTTCTGTTGCCGGGTGCCAAGTGAAGAAACAATAGCCCAAAGGTTCCCAAGCATGAAGAACCTGAAATCCATGTGAGCTGGCTGAAGGTTTCCAATGAAGTAGCCCCCCTCATTCGGAAACCAGTCAACGAGCCAAGATGGGATCTGATCGGGATAAATGTTGAACTTGTTAATCGCATCTGTCGAGTATTCCTCTGTTTTGTAACGATAAATCTCATTTATTTTCTTCATATCAACCCAGTAGTACTCTCTGATATGAAACGATAACGCACTGAGCCGGTTGTTGATAGCAGCAACTAAGCTCTTCGTTCCATCATTTACGTTAAGCATCTCTCGAGCACAACGCAGGGCCGAGTAGAATAAGGCCTGAAACATGACGTTTTAGGTGCAAGAACAGTAGGATAAGGCCTTGGACAATATCTTTCACTTACTTGGATTTCAAGAGGGTGACCATGAATGCCCATTCTCCGATCAATCATGCACGAACCGTCAGTGACCAAAAGAGTTGGGAACATGTCGAAACCATCAGATAGGCAGAGGTTAAGGATCAATCGGATGCCTGTCTGAACATCGACTCTCTCTTGCAACGCATAATCACCCGTGAGCTTCCCATAAGCTCTCAGCAATATTATCCACCACAAGCCTAGCAAGATTACAACCTTTGATGAGACAAGAAAAGATTCTCACGGAAAGTAAATTCCTCTGCTAAAATTATCAGGATTCCACTTCCAGAAAGTATCCAAAATTTATCTGTCTAAAGAGACCGGATTTTCCCAAATTCAAAAAGAATATTAATTTCCAGAAAAACTACATTTACCACCTTGAACTGCTGGACGGCTAAGTTCTTACAGTGATTTCATACCATGAGACAAAAACATGAATGTAATTTGGTCGGTATTGAGTTGAGACAAGAAAGAGCAAAGTGGATACCAGAGTCAACAGGGCTGACACGCCCGATAGCCGATTCACCAAAATCAGGATCTAAAACCTCCTCAAACAGGCCATCACTTCCCTCAAGAGGCACATATTTCACTTTGAAACTCGCGGGCATCAATCCCGGTCCAGGGCTGTGACAGTCAACCGTTTTCTCCCAGCTCTAGCAACCAAAATGCAGGAAGGAAAAAAGCTCCATTAAGAAAATAAGTCACAGATCTGTTGTGATTTTAACTACGGATATTTGGCTTTAACTTTTAAGCTCGAGCTAACTTTGTCATCTTCCACAAAACCCTCCATAAACTAAGAAATCAAACTCCTTTGAAGAATATGGAAGTACATTCTGAAGAATCAAAACCGATCATGGTTATCGGGACTAAGCTAGAAAACACCTCTCTAACGATCAGAAATCACATAGCAAGAGAGTTTGTGAGGGCTAATATCATTGTGTCACTGGTTGGAAGCTTTAAAAATCATGGAAGACGTAATTCATAACAATCAATCATATATAGAACCCACGACAGAACAGGACAGAAGCCATCAAATGGAACTTCAGATCATTCAGCAGATTTAAACACAAGAAAACGTACCAGGAATTGCAACGAATGGAGGATAAAATTCCTCACAATCTCGCTCTCTCCATTAAGCAGTCAAAGCTAAAATAAGAAACTAAACAATTCGTCCATTTTCACAGAATCCGCCAAAAATTACCAAAAATCAGAAATCAAGTTCCTTTGATGAATCAAACCGTTTGAAATTTAGGAATTAAACCAAAAATCACTTTTCTGAGAACCTGAAACTAGAGAGCATGC
Organism: Tarenaya hassleriana; assembly: GCF_000463585.1. NCBI lineage: Eukaryota > Viridiplantae > Streptophyta > Magnoliopsida > Brassicales > Cleomaceae > Tarenaya > Tarenaya hassleriana. The sequence continues at coordinate 2,351,465 of NW_010966177.1, read as the reverse complement.
TATAAAAATCAGAGTTCCAAGACCAACCAACAAAACAAAGCACCCAAGAACAACAACAGCAAAAATTACTGTTCTATTAGGTGAAAAGGTCAAAACTTGTGCCATGCCGTAGTTGATATACAGAACAATTATACAGACCCATCATCTAAAACCGTGTTTATCGGACAAAACCAATGAACTCAAGAATGTTCCAAATAAAAACAAAAGTTGTAAGAAAATGTACTTGCAACTGCAATGTATGCAGGAGAAAGTTTCTCACAATCTCCCCTTCTCCATCAAGCAAGAACGCCAATGCAGAAGGCACAAAATCCCGTATAAAGACCTGATCATAGTTCAATGGCTGCTTGTCCCCGGGATCATTTGCCGCAACCGTCCCCACAGGAAACCCACAATAATTAACCACGGCACTTCGAAGCAGCTCCCAAGCCTCCTTCTCTGACTTGGTCTGGCTTGCTAACTGCTTCGTATCGCTAACATCGACGGCTCCAACATCACCTTCCCCTTCCTCTTTCGCTATTTCATCAGGTTTTCCAAGTTTACGGAAAACCAGAGGCTCCAGATTCAATCCCCCTTGAATGTAGATCCTCTCGAAGCTCTTATCATTTACATGATGATCTAACGAAGTCGAGTGGTTCCTATAATCCGAAGCTACACGGGGAATTACTAAAACACCCCTTCCCCTACTACTATTAAAATCCCTGTAAACCCTAGATCGTCCCCAACCAGGATCGGACACACAAAAAGCCTTCCGATCCTGAACAATCCGTGGCGCGAGACCACCTCGACAATGAATACGAGATCTACAACCCCTGGAATCAACCTTTGTACAATGTAATTTCGACGAATTGAATATGCTCGAATTCCGGGCACGAATACCGAAAAGCGAGGAACTTCCGTAATTAATCAAGATTCTACAACAGGGTTTCATCGTACAGATGCAAACACAGCTCCTAGTGTTCATCCTCGACTCAAGAATCCAGATCACTGTCTAAAACCCAGTGAAGAAGAATCTATATACGCACTTTAGCTATATCTATCTATATACAGATTGGATGAATTTTCGGAATCTCTGATCAAAGAACGGAAAGAATTCGTGCTAAGAATCTGAGTTTTACCTGAACTTAAGCTAGAATAAACTACGAAATCTGGAAACAAGTACCCAGAATCTATATACTTACAGAGAAGGAAGAAGATCGGAGAAGGGAATCTAGGGTTCTTTTGTAATTTCTTTGTCTGTAAATTTGGTCGCTGATGAAAAATGCTCGAAGTTTGGGAAGGTGTTATAAAGAGCAGCACCTTCGTGGAACCGTGGCGAAGAATGAAAATTCAAAAGTATTGAAATGACATAAATACCCACGCACGTGCAAGTTGCGATGGGAGTACTCATTAAATGACGAAAATAGACCTTTCACAAGTATTATATCTGCCTAATGTCTATTCCGGATAAGGGGTAGAATAGACCTTTCATACCTATTATATCTTCTTATGGATGAGATTGGTCGGTGGTGGGTCCAAATAAAAGGATTAAATAAAATGTGCGGAATTACGTCAAGGCAGTATCGTTGGCCTTTCTCCGCATCTCTATTTACGGGATTACCCTCATAACCTTCACGAAATTACAAAAAGACAACCTGCTTTTTTTTTTGTTGAATACAACCTGCTTTTTACGCCACCCTAAATCGAGTTCTTTTTTATTTTTAATAAATTACATTAAATTTTTTTTATCCATTTTCACAATCACTTTAATAAAATATTACGCATTATGGATCACCATCTAATTTTATTGAATTAGAACAAGGGTGCATTTCATATAATATATATATATACTCCCAAATTTATTTTAAAAAAATGGACGAATGCAATGATTTAATTATATTTTGTTATATTATTATTTTCTTATCGAATTTTAGATATTTTAACCAAGATATTTTTGCAATCAAGTGTCGTATTGGCGTATTGTACCCGTAGAAGCGTCTGCGTTTTTATCACGAAAGCACGCATAGTTTCTGACTTCCTTACGCGACGATTCTATGCGCGTGAGAAGCAATCGCTACTCAGATGTTTACAGGCTAAAATAAGAGCCCATAACTGAGCACATGTAGACCCAATAAGGCCTAATAAAAGCCCATTTAGACCCAATAAGGCCTAATAGAGCCCATTTAGACCCAATGCATTTGAAAGCTTCAAACCAATTTCTCTTCCCTCATAATGGGCCCATTAATATGTTGTTGGAATAAGTCACTATTTAGATGTTTTATCTAAATTGACGTATTTAAGATTTACAAATTTAAGTAATATTAACGTTCTAATTGGTGCAATTTAAACTAACTTACAATACAATTTAAGTTACTTTTATCATAGGGTATTCACACTACGCATTTCAAGAGAAGCCTGCAATTCGATATAACATATCTAATTATTAAAAAAAAATAGTTTATCTATTGAATTGATAGATATAATAGATATTATGAAATATGGTATACTACTTTTTTCATTCGATACTTGAATATATATATACACACACACACACACATACATATATATATATATATATATATATATATCGTTTGTTTCCCTGTAAAATATTCTTTTTTTTTTAAATACGGATCCCTTTACAGATGGGATTATATGAACTGCGAGAAGAAAATATTAATTATTTTTAATTAATGTAATAAGATGACAGGTGGTTACAATTTTGCTTGAATAATTTATTTTAAAGGGAAAAAAATTTGAAAATTAGTGGAGGTCAAGTGCCTACAAATATAAATATAAATATAAATTGCAGTTATCTATCAACTTGCAATGGGACAGCAAAACATAACCATCCTTTTATGTCCAAAGGTACCACGGAAACCTTAAATTTAAAACGAAACCCAAAAGGGAATAAAATTAGCATACGAAAGGCATACGGAAAATCAAAATGTCATATCAATTTTACGATTCGGGTATAGGTTGATGTGCTTAATTGTGGGTTTGGGTCTCGATCCATTATGATGAATTCGGATATAAAGTTATATTAAATTTAAATTTAAATCTAAATTTTGGCATGTGGCTATTAATATCTTATTTGGCTAGCAATTAGAGATTTGTGGCTTTAGATAATTCGGTCCATAAATGCAAACAAGTGGGAATTGCGCAAGAAGTTCTCATTGAAAATATAGATCAAAACAGAGATTTATTGAATTTTTATATCGGTCTGTTGGTATTTACACAAATATCGTAGCATTATAATTTGTTGTGAATATATAAAAATAGTAATAAAAAATTAATTTCGGTGAACCAAATAATAAATGTGATTGTATTTTTATTCAGGTTGAGTGGCAAAGGTTTCATTCTAATTTCTAACGTAATACGACGGACCGAATTCAATTCTGGTAAGGAAGGAATGAAAATTATACATAATTATTTTTTTGTGGAAAAAAAGGTGGGAAATTTATAGGAATTATGGATCAATTACAATGTACTTATTCATATATCAAATAAAATATTGATAATAATGAATTATTATATTTGTTAAAATAAACCAATAAATAATAGCAGGAAGTTGAAAACAATAAAACTCAGAGATCTTTGGCCGCTTTTGATTCGTATACGGTATGTTATGTAAATGCCGATGTTGCCACGTCGGCATCAACTTAACGTTAATGTAAAACCATTAAAAAAATAAATTTATAAAATGATGAAAAACTAATTTTAAAATTTGTTTCTTTAATAAAAATATATTATTATAATTCATAGATTTGTTAATTAGTGTTAGAGTAAAATATTGACGATGTTAATTAATAAATTAGTTAGAAATTATAATGATATATTTTGTAACAGAGAAACATGATAAAATACTTTTTATCTTTTTGAGAAATTTAAAAAAATTTATTTTGTTATATTCGAGATGTAAATCCAATATTCAAACAATTCAGATTCATATTTAAATTCAAAATTTTGTAGTTTTATGATCTAATATCTAAAAATATCCGACATAATTATAAATTATATTTTATATTTATCAAAAAATAAAGTTATATCGAAACTATTTAAAAATTGTATGATTTCGGATTATGTAAGATCCGAGACATAATTTCTGGATGGGATTTCAAAATATCGAGTTACTATTCAGCAGTTTATGGTTCAGTGGGTGGATGGAATGTAACAAATTCATTCTGAAGTTCCTAAATTCAATTTTATTGGTGGAGAAAATTATAATTTCTGGACTAAAATGGTTCATATACAAAGACGATTTCAGACCTATGATGGATATAGTCGGATCGAAGGTGGGTGGAATGTAACAAATTCATTCTGAAGTTCCTAAATTCAATTTTATTGGTGGAGAAAATTATAATTTCTGGACTAAAATGGTTCATATACAAAGACGATTTCAGACCTATGATGGATATAGTCGGATCGAAGGTTCGGAAAACCATCCTGGTTATAAAAAAATATATCCAAATTACTCGTTTTGTTTCGATGACGTGGATGTCCGTACAATAAATCAGGATCATTACAAAAATAAGGATTTGCACGCATTAGTGGTGGCTTAATGATCACTAAACACATATCACAACGACAATTATTATTACACAAACCCCCAATGGCCACCTTAAACTCAAAAGATACCCAATGAATTGAAGACACGTGGCAATTTTCGATCACAAAGCGTTTCTAGAGACTTTGGGCACTTTTTTTTTTCCAATGTACAGGTCCCATAGACATCAGTTCCTAATAAAGCAGCATGACTTGGATTATCCACTTTATATAATTTATAAGTTATTATAATATATGTTTAAAATAATTTATATACGCGTTAAATAATAATATTTCATGGTGGAACCAATTATGCGCTCCTTGGGCAAAAAAATAAATAATTTAATTAAATTAGTTTTCCAAGCTAAAGCATGCTTCCACAATGGAAATCACTAAAACAGTGTGTGAAAACAAATGCAACTAAAGAACTAAATCATAGCCCGCAAACACGAGACGCACACGTAACGACAAAATGCGTTTACACAAATTGAAATAATTATTTTATTAGTTCATCTAGATTTTCGAGAGAACACGAAATCAATTAAATAAATAAACGTAAAATAATCGTTTTATGACATGAATGTGTGCCAATGTAAACATATATATAAGACTTTTTTTTTAAAAAAAAAAGAAGGAAAAAGAAAAAGAAAAACATATACCATGTCTATATCGTAACTTTTTTTCTACGTAACCCTCTTCTCCAAGTAGAGGCTTTTTCTTTTTGTGCTTTCTACATGCAAATTCCTTTCACACATATGCATATCACTTAGTTTATTTCACTTCAATATTTCAATTTTTTATTAAAAAAAAAAAGAAATTGTTCTTCTATTTTCGTATCAGAAGCTGCCATTTTGGAGATGCTGATGTTGTAAGAACCAGAAGACTTCATCACCGTCGATGTTCCACGGACTGTCCGAAGACGAACCTCCATTGTCAATCCAATTAATGTTACTTTGCTGCTCCTCTGCCGCTTGAAATCCTTCCTCTAATAGCCCATTATTGCAATTATAATTGTAATAATTCTCCGGGAATATCGCCGGACCGACCATATTGTCCGGATAACAATTATTCCCCATTTGCCCCATGCTGACATCACCCGGATAACATATTTCCGGGTTAGGGTTACCCGGGTTCGAGTTCGGGTTCGGAGCACTGTAAAACTCCGACAAGTCCGACGCCGGAGACACCGCCACGCTGGAATTTTCCGACGTGTTGTAACCGTTAGGGTTCTCGGCCTTATTGTGGCCCATAACGCCACAGATCAACTGCATGTCCACGTCGTTTCCCATGCAGCTGTCGTCGTTCATCGTCGTCGACGTCACGAAGAATTGATCGGCGGCGCATGATGACGTGGTGGCGGAGGCGGCGGCTTGGATCCTTTCGACGAGGCGAGGCATCCACAGATATCGCATCGTGTCTTTGAACTGCTTGCTGTTCACGTCGCATTTCAGCTGTTTCGCGTGCTTCTGGACACGAGTTCTCCAGTAATTTTTTATTTCGTTGTCGGTCCTCCCCGGTAAATATTGAGCAATTTTGGACCATCTGTAATCATATAATTAACCGAAGAACTATAGTTAATGGTACTATAGAAAATTCTTTAAAAAACACATTTATGATATCGATATTGGTTTAGTTAAACTATAGTTGTGCGGAAATTGAATAAATTAATAAATATGTATGTATATACCTATTGCCCCAACGGGAATGGAGTTCGAGGATCAAGAGTTGTTCTTCGAGAGTTATATTTCCACGGCGGACGTCTGGTCGGAGATAATTCAGCCACCGCAATCTGCAACTTTTTCCGGTACGTTTGAGCCCTGTTTCGTCGGAAAAAAATATCGGAGATATTTAGTGTATATATAACTGCTTAATTAATATGCCCAAAAAAAAAAGATCATTCACGAGTTCATATAATTGGTAAAGTTATCAGATTTCCAAAAAATATATGGACCGACGATGAGATAATTTATCTAAAAGAGGTTCTTTCTCTTGCAAGCTTTCTTCCATCGAGTTAGTGCTCTTCCCTTGTAGATGACGATCATTAATTAGCAATATTTTCACCATTTTTTAATATCCAATTGGTTTTTAAAATTCAAACTTGGATATTCATATATTTTTTGTAATATATTACATAGTATATACAAAATTTAATTAATTTATCAATTTAACCGATAAAATTGGGAAATCGAGGGAACGAGAAGAAAGAAAACATGAAAGCGTTGCACTTTTGGGTTTGTGTCCATGAAGGGTCTTTTCATTTGTGCACATACGGCAAAAACACCCATTTCTCACGCTTTTTTGAATGAATTTTGAAAACCTTTTTTTTCCACCAAATTTACAAAAAAAAAAAAAAGTGGGAACTTGAAAAACACAGTTACACATGGAGATTGAAACATGACAAGGATTGATTCCAAGGTAACAATCAAACTCTCTTTTGCAACTTGTGCTTTGGCTCTTTCCGTCACAAATATGTGTGTGTGTGTGTGTATGTATTGATATGTGGGTGTATTACGTACCGGCGCAACGAGCGAGGGAGTTCCATCGGCCTTCTCCGTGAGTAGTAATGTAATTGATGAGCTTGAAATCTTCTTCGACGGTCCACGGACCTCTCCTGAGGTCCAGTTCGTCTTCGGTGCCATGATCATTCGTGTTCTTGTTCTTCAAGCTTCGTCCTTTCTCATCCATTGATCCCCACAAAAGAGACCCACAAAGAGATTGAGGAGAAAGACAGAAACTTTCTGCTTTTCTTTGTATGGGTATGAGTTCCGAGAGATGAGAGAGAGAGAGAGAGAGAGAGAGAGAGGGTGTGGAGTTTTTGGGTATAGATGTAAAAGATGAGATTGTGGGGAAAAGGCAGAGAAGTTGGGTTTTATAGAAGGAAAAAGATGATAGGTTTCATAAATGTAATTTTTTTTTCTTTATTTTAAATAATTTTATATTTTGGAACATGTGGTAATATGGCATAGCCGTAATATAGGAACTGTGCACTCTTTCTATAATTAATTATTTTTCAAAATATCCAGATTATAAAAAGAGTCTACGTATTAATAATAGGTATGTGGTTTCTTTTGGTAAGCAAAATGCTATAGGCTTCGGCTTCCTAAATTAGTATGTTATTTTTAAAAATACCTTTATATACAGTTTCAGAGGATCAAACATACATATAAGCTTCCTAAATTGATTTTTTTAAAATTAAAATTGTATATTAGTTCTTTTTGAAAATTATATACAAAAATTAAAGAAAAATCACTTGATAATTTATAAAATCGGGTAAAGATCTCGGGATTAATCAATTAATTAAGGATGGAGAGTTAACACTTAATTAGCACAAATAGAGCTTTGAAGGTTGACCCTTTGACTTTCCTTCTCTGTGTGTGCTGCTACTGCGGCCTTTCAGTTTCTACCATCACTTGGTTTTTTTTTTCAGTCTTCTCCTTATTTCAAACAAGTTGCAAGTAATAAATATAAATCTGTATTTTGTCTTTCTTATATACACACACACACACACATATATATATATATATATAACCGGCCATACTATACAAGTCAAAAGTTCATTGTAGAGAAAAAGTTTCAAATTTGAATTCTTCGAATATCACTATTTTATTTTTTTATTTGCGAACAAATTGTAATGTATATCCATTGTTAATTAGTATAATCAAGATTATTATATATTCATGTGCGTTGTCTATATTCGGATTTGAACATGATTATATATATATATATATAGTGAAATACCATGCAATGATATGATATTCGGATTTGAATTTCAACGCTCAAATTCTACTAAAAAATAAAAACTTTTAAGATTTTAAATTTTTTTTCCTTCTGACGATATATTTTTTTTGTTAACGGCAAATCTTATAAATATAAATGTTTTTATCATAGGGAAATCCCGTGGGGTTGCATCCCTAAATGGAAAGAAACTTTTGGTATTAAGTTACATTTAATTAGTTCATTCTATAATTTTGTTGCCAATTCGAAAGGGTATATATATTTCATTTCATGAACATATTCTAATGGTTTCATCATATAAATTATATCCACCGGTAAAATGTTGGTGGCTAAAACTAGCTAGTACAATTGATTCTAATCAACCATATTGCAATTATGTGTATATATATATATATATATTGATCACTATATATGTCAATAATACACCCTAGCCAATCGATAATAATAGAAGTTGGACAATCCTAATACAAATGATTTCGTATGAAAGTGTATATACTATACACATAAATTGTTAATTAACGATGGTTGGACCGCTCTCTAATTATCAACCCGACCGTACGGACGGGGTCCATGAACTTTCCCAAACTCAAAGCAATTGTATTGACTGTTACCATTAATTAGATATCTGTTACATCTTTTTTTTTCTTTTGTGAAATTAAATGTAAATTCTTTGCGCCGAACTAATTAAATTCATCAAATTTTCAATCTATCTATTATTTTTTACGACTTGGGCGCAAAAATACGTATTTTTTTTTATAATATGTGATTTGCCAAGGGTGGGGTTCGAACCTGGGTGGAACACTCTTTGCGTATACCCACGAAGAATACGTATTTTTTCTGCATATATACGCACATATAGATATATATGTATGTGCATCTTGAAATAATAAAAACAAACTCTAAAAGTTTAGTTGACAAAATAAGATTGAAAATTTCTATACATTTTTTGTATTTTATGATACACATATTCATATAGATAGTTGCATTGCCGACAAACTTGAATTAATCGGCAGACTACCATATTTTATATATAATTTTAGACTGCATATGGTTTCCGTTTCCACATTGCAAAAAATAATTAACGGTATATATATAACCATTTAGCGGTATACAAAAAAAAAATATTAACCGATCGATAAATTGCATGTAATTATATTGATAGTAGACAATTATACATTCGTCGTGTAATTTATAATGGATAGTATTTTGATGGCACGGACACGGGATCACGTGATGTCGGAATACGTACGTCATGACTCCCACCGTATATACTATATATATATACGTACATACGAAAAACACGTGTATACGCACCCCCATACACGCATACACGAAACGCGTATATGAGTGTATACATATGCATATAGTATGTTTTTGGTTCCAAACATGTCTTTGTTTTAGGAAACAACAACCATTTAATAAATTTTATCCTTTTTTTTAATATTTCATCGTGCGCTTATCTTTTTTTTTTTTAAATTATATTTAACAATTAAAAGAAGAAAAAATAATCATTAGAAGACATAACGTGCTAAACCCAAAACTAATAAATCAAATTGAGTGTATTCATATATTCACATTGATTTTATTTTTTTGGTTATTTGTAGTGTGTACATGCTCCCCCATTGGCTGCAAAATTAATTAATTTAGTGGACAATTACCGTAATCATATTGGGTTTAAGGATGTGATTAAGTGAACCCATGTCGAAGAAGACTTGAAAGGTCCCATTAACATAATCATATGCTAACTGTGTTAATTCGTGCCGACCAATTACATAATTAGTATCAACTGGAAAGCCATATATATATATATATATATATTATAGTTTCACAGTATCAGATCCGTTGTAGCAAAAGGGATATTAGATTTTAACAGATTGTGGAATTTTTTTTTAATTTATATATTCATCTGTGGATTATTCATTGTAAATTAATTCAACGAATGTGCATGTTAAATCCCGAAATTTAGTAACTAATTTTTAAAAAATAGATATGATCATTTAAATAAATTATTTTAAATATTTATTTGACATTATAATACGTTAAAAAAATCCATGTGCTTAAGCGTTTACCTTTTTTCTCTCACAAAATTCATTTTGAAATTAATATCAATCAACTATTAAAATGTATATAATTATTCATGATTCTACGGATGTGATGTATTCTCATCTCCTTATGCGAAGCTTCTAATTTCTCTATTTTTATTCCCAAGGAATCAATTCTTTTATATACGAGAATTTCATTATATAATTAATAATTATTCTTACAGAATATTAAAGCTATTAAATAAAGAAAAAAAAGTCACTTTAAAACTGAGATCACTAGCAAAAAGACAACACTCTCTTCGAACATTTTTCCAAAATCATTAGGAGGATTTTCTTTGTTATAACAGTAATTATATAGTGGTTAACAATATCAGAGTTTACTTAGTCAAAAAAGGTAGACTTTTATCCACACGTTTCCTTTTTTTTCCAAAGAAAAACCTAGAAAGATTCCAAATTATAAATTATATATATAAGCTATCTTGATATTTTATTTAAATGGATTTGATCATATACATATAACCCGTAATAATTTTATAAAATCGATCAATTTAGAGAAAAAAAAAATGAAACAGACAAATTTTCAAGTCGTGGAGAACTGACACGTGGCCTCTTTATCAATCTTTTACTTCCAAGAGTGGAACTCTAATTTCGATTGGTCGGTCCATTTAATATATAGTCTGATTAGGAATTTTTTTTATTATTATTAAAGAAACAGTTTGTGTGCGCGCATTTGTGAAGATTCTTTAATTGAGTTAATGTGATTAGGCCACAGAGAGATGGAGAAACCCTAAAACAATGTGCCACGGAATATTTGTGGGCTTCATTAGTCGCCACATTAATGCTAATAAAAATCAACCACAGCCACAAATACTTAATTATACACACATATTTGATTTGAATCGATATATCCTTGTTTTTGCGTGTATGTATATATGTATAATTTTATTACATATGATTGAAATTTAAAGATTCTAAAAGCTTATAAATAATAATCAAGTTAGTATTACATATTTATATTATTAAATCTCTATTTGTTTGAAACTAGTTGATCTTGGGCGATGAAGATGTTTATCAATATTAGATGATAATGATGAGGAGAATGGTACAAAACTTTTTGACTAATTGAAAAAAAAAAGAACATAAAAACAACACTTTTGTTAGAGTTATTATTATATTTATTTTATTTTATTACGTGTAACAAAGGAGTGTGTGTGGATTGTGTTTTACCACGCAGGAAATGTTTAAATACAATCGAATTCCAACGAGGTTGAAATCGTGTTCATGATATTTACCAACCAAATGGCTTAAATTATTCATTAAAATAACAAAAGAACATATAGGTGATTACTAGGAGTTATATATATATATTCAAATAAAAATGATGAGCATAGATAGACTTAGTTATCGCAAAATAAATTAAATTAATTTGAAAAAAAATGAAATGAATATAAATTTTTAAATTAGTTTTATATTGAAAGGAGAATTTTGATACTTGAAGTTTACCATTGTGAATTGTGAAAGAAGGCCATATGGGTTCAAATTCCGAAAACATAAATTACTATATACTATAATATTTTAAATACCTTTTTTTTTTCAAATACTACTAGATTTAGCATTGGTGGTGCCATGTTTTGCATATAAAATATATTAAACATTATTTCCATTTTAAAATACAGATCCATATATACTTCACGTATCAAATCGATTCTCGCACTCTATTTGTTATAAAATATATAAAAGATAGAATCGAAATTACATACAGACGTACCAATGGACTATCCACGTTTACAATTTTATTTAAAAGTGATTATTGGACAGTACATGCACATATCTTGGATTTGCACTAACGTGTGACGGGTAATGTTAGGGCATGTGTATTCGGGACCACTTTTGCATATTATTACCGAAACATTCTTTATCTTTAAACCTTTACAGGAACCAGATTTCTATCCATATTATTAAATGTATTCATAAAAATAATAATAAGACTAATCTGGAAAATATTAATATATTATTACGCTCGGAAATGCGTCTGAAAGTGACGACATTGATGATGATATCTTGTCATTTCGTCAAGAATTGTTCAAAAATAATATATATTATCATTTATAATTGTTCATATATATATATATATATATATATATATATATATATGACTTGTTGTGTGTATTGGTCTCCAAAAAAATAAATTTATGGATTGGTAATTACCACAATTAAGTTGGAATTTATAACTTCAATTGTTGATTTATTGGCAATTAATGTTTTTAATAAATGGTTGTAATATGCTTTTGGTTCGAACCAAATAGAGTGGAAGGCGAAGAGTTTGTACGGGAATTTTGTTAGCATAGTTAAAAATAATTATAACCATTGCGTAATAATATATTTTAATTCATTTTCATAGTTTTTTAAATAACCTGAAATTTCTATTTTATCGTTATACTTGGATTTCTATTTTCAATAAGGATTTGTTTTAGTCGTAATTTAAAATTTTGTTTTTAATGTTTTTAAGATATTATTTTGACATTTTTTTTATTTTTAAATTGTCTAACTATGAGATATTATCATATAAAATACTCAATTAATTCTAAATTTCTAAATCAAATACTGAGCTCCTCATTTCACAAAAAAATAATACGAATTGCTACCAAATTTTTATATTAAACCGATTTTTTAAAAGTTTAATATTTTCATACCGACATTTGTCTGCGGTATAGAACATGCTAAATTTTAATAGCCGGTTTTTATATGAAAATTTGGTAAATTTTTTTTTAATAAGAAGGTTCAGTATTTAATTTAGGATTTGAGGATTTGGTATGATATAGAATCACGATTCATCGGGATAAATGACAAGATATGGAATGACCAATTGTGCTAGTTTTTTCACACACGTGTTGAAAAACGCGTACGGTCCAAGGAGGTAAAATTCCATTGTCATATAATTGATATGAAGTCGACTAAGTACGCGACCCATTTTGACAAATATCATTATTTACTCTGAACCAATAATAATAATAATAATAATAATAAACCGGATGAATCAATCCAATTTCGAAGAGAGATATTTACATGGAATTTTCAATCCTATGCAATGTGTAATCGGGCAAAAAACCTGATGAATTTTTAGATTATAAAAAATAAAAATAATAACTATCATTAATTATTTGTCATTAGTACTGCTAATTCTATTATTAGTAAGACTGTATAAAAAATAAAATGTTTGTGTTTTAAAAACGTTGTAATTCAATATATGGTTCGAAGCTTCCAAAACCTAGTCACCACTATTAATAAATACAAAGAGAGAAGACTTTAGAAATGCGTGTATATATACAATTAATCAATAAATTCAATAGATTATAGGGGATAAGAAAATTCAAAAGTAAAATAATAATAATAATAATAATAATAATAATAATAATAATAATAATAATAATAATAATAATAATAGCTAATTTTCCAAAGTGGAGAACACGGGTGCTTTGTCCTAATTAATTACCTTTTTTTTTTCTTTCCTCAATTGTACACTTGGCAAACATTTGGTTTGTTAAAAGACAAACATTTTTGGTTTTGCAAAGTAATTTTATTATTAGTGAAAATGATTTCACATTTAAAATATTGCTTTTGAGCATTTGTCTGTCTGTTTGATTTTTTGTCTTCCGTAGATTCTCTTCTCACTGAACTATTTTTGTGTTCGTGTGAGAAGAGAATCTACACGTAATTATGTCTTCATAATATTTTACATTGTTTTTTTATCATCATAACAATTTTTTTTTAGAAATTACGATCCCAAAAAAAAAAACAATTTAGATAAAAACGATTTTAGTGAGTAGTTGTATATTTAAATATATAAACAACCGATTAATAAAATTAAAAAAAAACATTATAAAATGCCAACACACACACACACACACACATATATATATATATATGTAATAAAATATCGTAAATACTTTTCTACAGTATCTAAAGTATGAAATTAACACATGATTTAATCCATTAATTGATCATAGTGTTGTTATTACATGTTTGGATGCGATACAGAGTGTAGACAAAAAACTTAAACATATGTATATATGGTCAAGTGCGTGACCACGTCAACACGGTGTCGTAATAATTCGTCAACTTTTCATAATTTTAGTACTAATTAAAATAGAGTTCGATGACCTCCCATTTCATACTTCATTTAGAGTGAATAATTTTGGTAGACGAATAAATAATATATAGCCGAATAAATCAATGAAAAAAAAACTTCCGTATAATGACGACAAAAATCTTTTTTTCATTAGATTCAATGAACCATTTCCGTGAAATTATCCCTGCAAGTAAGATTTATGAAAAAGACAGAAAATAAAAAAATAATAATTTATTTTCAAAACATTTGCAGCCGTATAAATTTTTTTTTTTGCAAATAAGATTTATTTTTTACGCAATTGACCACTTAATTAAGGAAAATGATTGAAAACTTAATTTCAAAGCCTTCGTGTTTTTAAATTTAAATTTTATTTGGGCCAACAATACATTGTATACTTAAACTGAAACGTAATTATTGGGCCCATGGGCCGGAAATCTAGTTTTAAAAGGGGTACATGCCTCGGAACAAGTGAGATACATTCTTACCTGTGTTTCAAGAAACGGCACTGAGTTCTTGCATGTATTAAATGGACGCCACGATGTTTGAATCTCAGAAAGCGTGTTAATTGTTACTTGTTAGTAGCAGAGAAGAAGAAAACAGACCTTTCTCTTTCCTCCCTCCGCGCTTCTTCGTCGGGCATCCTCGCCGTCGCCGTCGGCGATCTTTGTCCTGTTTCCGGCGAATTTCCATTCCAGATTTGAAATCTTGAAGTGGGTTTTAACATAACAGAGGCGAAGAAATGGTGAAGGTGCGTATGAACACGGCCGATGTGGCCGCCGAGGTGAAGTGCTTGAAGCGTTTGATCGGCATGAGATGTTCCAACGTCTATGATATATCTCCGAAGGTTAGAAATTATGGGTTTTTTAAATCACCCCTTGGGAATCATTTAATCGATTGATTTCGTCACGGCATGTGCTTATCGGAAGTTTTGATTGTCTTGAATCGATTTTCGTGCTCGCAGACTTATATGTTCAAGCTTATGAATAGCAGCGGAGTGACAGAATCTGGAGAGAGCGAAAAAGTGTTGCTCTTGATGGAAAGTGGTGTCCGTTTGCATACCACTGCTTACGTCCGGTAATCTGCTATTGTTAACTTCTATGTTTGGTCGGAGTAATCTGTCAGTGTGTGTAACTATGCTGTACTTGTTAGGTTTCTCTCTTGTTACAAGTTACTTGTGTTGCTAGTTACTGGTTTCTAGAATCTGTTAAGCGAAGAGGACTGTGTTTGGAGTGGAGGGTAGCTCATTAATTCTGTTTTTTTTTTCGGGTTTTAAAGGGACAAGAGCAATACTCCATCTGGGTTTACTCTGAAGTTGAGAAGGCACATTCGTACCAGGAGGCTTGAGGATGTACGCCAGATCGGTTACGATAGGGTATGAAGATATGAAATGTCTTGGGCTTGTTTAGCTTGTTCTGATGATTGCTAAATTTTGTTTTGCTGAGGTTTATGGTTTTGTTTCAGATCATTCTCTTCCAGTTTGGGATAGGTTCTAATGCCCATTATGTGATATTAGAGTTGTATGCTCAAGGAAACATTATTCTTACAGATTCTGAGTTTACCGTCATGACACTCCTTCGATCACACAGGTTAGTTTTTGGGCGTCTGTGAAAACTGTTTTTTTGTTTCCGTTGGCAAATTTTTCGAGATAGTCATTCTTTCCTGTCCTTGAACCTGTGGCCTTCGTTCTTGAATGACTGGTTTTTTCATCCTTGCAGAGATGACAACAAGGGTTTTGCTATCATGTCCCGCCACCGTTACCCGATTGAGATCTGCAGAGCCTTTGAGAGAACATCGTTTTCTAAGCTGGGGGAAGCCCTTACAACTTTCTCTCCGAAGGATCATGAAGCTGAAAGTAATGAACTGAAGGAGCAGAATGGGAAGCAAAAGGGTGGGAAAACAAATGATGCTGCTCGTGCCAAACAACTTACTTTGAAGAATATTCTAGGCGAGGCACTGGGTTATGGCCCTCAGCTTTCTGAGCACATAATTCTGGATGCTGGTCTTGTTCCAAGTAAGAAGGTTTCAGAAGACAACAAGCTAGATGATGATAAGATTCAGTCGTTGGCACAAGCTGTCGCTAGATTTGAGGATTGGCTCGAGGATATTATGCACGGTCAAAAGATTCCTGAAGGTTATATTCTAATGCAGAAACAAAGTTTGGAGAAGAAAGACCTCCCTTCTGAATCAGGAGGTGTTAGAAAGGTTAGTGTTTAGCTCTATAGTGTATATCTTTTAAATGGCGATGAAGATCAAATATTACATGTACTTTTTGTCTGGTTGTCTGCAGATGTATGATGAATTCTGTCCAATCTTATTAAACCAATTCAAATCAAGAGAATACGACAAGTTCGAAACTTTTGATGCGGCTTTAGACGAATTCTACAGCAAAATCGAGAGCCAAAGGGTAGAACACCAACAGAAGGCAAAAGAAGATTCTGCGATTCAGAAACTCAATAAGATACGTCAGGATCAGGTCTACTGACATTTCTTTAATAAGCTAAATGCCCATGTTATGATCTACAACCATCTTTACTTGAATTCTCTTTGTAATGCTGTTTCTTTGTCCATATTGTAGGAAAATCGAGTCCAAATGCTGAAGAAAGAAGTGGACCATTCTGTAAAAATGGCTGAATTAATCGAGTATAACTTAGAAGATGTAGATGCTGCTATATTAGCTGTTCGTGTAGCTCTTGCAAAAGGTATGAGCTGGGATGATCTTGCTCGCATGGTTAAGGAGGAACGAAAATCTGGAAATCCCGTGGCTGGGCTTATCGACAAGCTTTATCTCGAGAGGAATTGCATGACCTTGTTACTCTGCAACAATCTTGATGAAATGGATGATGATGAGATTACTCTCCCAGTGGAAAAGGTATTGGTTTCTGTATATAATTTTTCACATCAAGTCATATAGATCATGGTCTTACGCTTGTTTCTCGAATTTCCGGGTGGTTTATATACAGTCATGTCCTGATATGTTCGTAGGTAGAAGTTGATTTGTCACTCTCGGCGCATGCCAATGCTAGGCGGTGGTATGAAATGAAGAAGAAACAAGAGAGCAAACAGGAGAAGACTGTCTCTGCTCATGAAAAAGCTTTCAAAGCAGCCGAAAGAAAGACACTTCACCAGCTTTCTCAGGTGGGAAATTCTTCAAACTCCGCATCTTTTGTTATATTTGTTTTTTCAAATAGCAGTCACCTGACTATTTACGTTTTTTCGGGTAAAAAAAAAAAGGAGAAAACTGTTGCAACCATTTCACACATGAGGAAGGTCCACTGGTTTGAGAAGTTCAATTGGTTCATTAGCAGCGAGAACTACCTTGTCATCAGTGGCCGCGATGCCCAGCAAAATGAGATGATAGTGAAACGCTACATGTCGAAAGGAGACCTGTGAGTAGTAGTAGTGGTCTCACCTTACGTGGTTTCGTGTTAAGTAATCGGATATTTGTGTAAAACTTTTGTCACGTTTTCGGATTTATGAAACAGGTATGTTCATGCAGATCTTCATGGAGCTTCGAGTACCGTGATAAAGAATCATAAGCCGGAACAACCTGTACCACCTCTCACTTTAAACCAAGCCGGATGCTTTACTGTAAGTGTTTTACTCTGTAATCGTTTTTAAAATGTTAAGATGGCAAATATTTCAATTCGACTTTTCGGTGCAGGTTTGTTATAGTCAGGCATGGGATTCAAAGATCGTTACAAGTGCGTGGTGGGTGTATCCTCATCAGGTCAGTAAAACAGCTCCAACTGGAGAATATCTTACGGTTGGAAGCTTCATGATACGTGGCAAGAAGAACTTCCTTCCGCCTCACCCTCTCATAATGGGTTTCGGAATGTTGTTTCGTCTTGACGAGAGCTCGTTGGGAGCGCATTTAAACGAGAGAAGGGTAAGAGGTGAAGAGGAAGGAGCGAATGATACAGGGGAAAGCCATCCTCCCGAGCTGGAGCATTCAGATACTGAGTCGGAGAATGAAGTTGCGGTTGAAGAGGTTGCCACAACAAAAGAAGTTGATTCACAGGAACCGAAAGCAGAAGTGACCCGAATCTTGGATTCTGCAGATGGCATGAATTCTTCATCCGAAATTGGTGGAGACGATGTAGCTTCAGCTACCTCTCAGCTTGAGGATCTTCTTGATAGAACGCTTGGGCTCGGGGCTGCAGCAGTGACAAGTAAGAACCATTCAATGGATACATCAAAGGATGATGAGGATGAGGGGCATGGAGAGAAGAAAACAGGAGTGAGAGACAAGCCCTATATATCGAAAGCCGAGAGAAGAAAGCTTAAGAAGGGCCAAAGCAGTAACACAGCCACAGATGGTAGCCCCGAGCAAGGAAAGCAGAAGGAAAAGGAGAAGGAAAAGGCCAGCCAAGTCGGTAAGAACGTGCCCGGTAATAAGCCAAGCATCGGGAAAGTTAGTCGTGGGCAAAAAGGCAAACTCAAGAAAATCAAGGAGAAGTACGCTGATCAAGACGAAGAAGAAAAACGGATACGGCTAGCACTATTGGCGGTAAGTACTTAGCACGTTCTGTTCTCTGGCAGGCCATAACCTTTACTCTGTTCTAATCACCCGAAACTTTTGTTCTCTGCTCTATGTAAGTCCTCTGGGAAAGCCCAGAAGAATATCGAGGAATCACAGAATGGAAATGCGGCTGTCGCAAATGACAAGAAACCTTCTGCCGGTAAATCCTTTTCCAAGACTTTTTTTTTCAACCCGAGTTCCATTTTTATGAGCATCTTGTGTTCAGGCAGTTCTCTGTTGTCTTTGCAGATACCGAAGGTGCTCCTAAGTTATGTTATAAGTGTAAGAAAGCAGGTCATCTTGCCAAAGATTGTCGAGAAAATCGGGAAGACTCTGCAGAGCTGGACAAAGTGGCAATGGAAGAAGAGGACATTCACGAGGTCGGTGAAGAAGAGAAAGGAAAACTGATCGACGTTGATTACCTAACGGGAAACCCATTACCCACCGACATTCTTCTGTACGCTGTCCCCGTCTGCGGCCCTTACAACGCCCTTCAATCGTACAAATACAAAGTCAAGTTAATCCCGGGAACCGCCAAGAAAGGGAAAGGTAAGTGCCGCTTTTTCTCAAACGTTAGACCTCGAGAAGATCGTAAGAGTGATCTTTACACTTTCATCTCTTGCTGGATTTGGACAGCCGCAAAGACAGCAATAAATCTGTTCAGCCACATGCCCGAGGCGACGACCAGGGAGAAGGAACTGATGAAAGCTTGTACGGATCCCGAGCTGGTGGCTGCTATGGTCGGGAACGTGAAGATCACAGCCGCCGGTCTGTCACAGCTCAAGCAGAAGCAGAAGAAGGGCAAGAAGAGTGGCAAGAACCTGAGCTAAAAACCGGTTTTTTCACTTCAACTGTGAACATCTTCACTTCTTGTTGGCTTGTTGTTCTTTTGGTGTTCATGTTAACTTGTAATAGAAATAAGTTAGTGGAGATTGTTCAACATCACAACACAAACGTTGTTTTCCTTTGAGAAAACCTATTTTAAAGATGTCCCAATTTTTTTATGTTTTCTAGTAAAGCCCCTAAACTATATTCTATCCTAAATAATACCAATTCTTTCTTTATTCACCAACTTTTATAATATTTTCAAAAAGGTATCATTTTTATGCAGGAATTTTGACTGTTTGAAATATGTTCATAGTTTGTCTTTCTAATGGTTTAACGATAGTTTATTCTTTCGGATAAATTTTAATACTGGGGTTGTTTTTGTATAATTTAAAGTTTCGGGATTTTCTCAAACCATACTAAATATTAGGGGTCTTTTTTTGCAGCGTTTTTCTTTTCCCCTGCATTGAAACTAACGTCTTGTAGTTTGGACGACTAAGAAACGGCAAGTAGTTACGAGGTAATTCTATAAGTGAAATCTGAACCGTCCGATCTTCTGAAACTGATCTCGTCGTCGCCCTCCCCTATCGCCCTTATCTAACACCAACGCTAAAAACACTTTCGAAGAATTGAAGAAACAGATAGAGAGAACCTCAGCAGAGAGATAAAAATGGCGTCTCTGGCTCAGCAATTCACGGGCCTGAGGTTCTCACCGCTCTCGCCTTCTTCGCTGTTTACCAGGAGAGTAGCCATAAACTTCCCGCAGAACAAATCCTCTGCCGTACCTTCGACCGTCGTCGCGGCTGCGACGGCGATTTCCAATGCCCAGACGAAGGAGCGACTCGAGCTCAAGAAGATGTTCGAGGAAGCTTACGACCGTTGCCGTACTGCTCCCATGGAAGGCGTAGCCTTCACCGTCGATGACTTCACCTCCGCTATCGAGCAGTACGACTTCAATTCCGAGCTCGGCACCAAGGTTCGTGTCGTTCCCAATTCTGGTTTTTGTTCTTCATACCGAGATTGAACTAGAGGGTATGATTCAAGTTGCGATTTTTCGCTTCCAATTTGATTTTCAGCACTTGGGTTCTTTGTGAACTTGTGACCCGTTTCATCGAATTCGATGGATAGTGGACTAGAGATTAGTGTGATGTATGTGGCAATGTGGCTATTGTTTTCTTCAGGTGAAAGGAACTGTGTTCAGGACTGACGGAAATGGCGCATTAGTCGACATTACGGCAAAGTCCTCAGCCTATTTGCCAGTTCAAGAGGCATGTATTCACAGAATCAAACATGTGCAAGAAGCTGGTATAGTTCCTGGCTTGACCGATGAGTTTGTCATCGTTGGTGAGAACGAAAACGATGACAGTTTGATACTGAGCTTGAGGATGATTCAGTACGAGCTTGCCTGGGAAAGATGCAGGCAGCTTCAAGCCGAGGATGTTGTCGTGAAGGGTAAGGTGCGTATGAACAAAACCAGTGATTGTGCATTCGTCCGTTTCCTTCATGATCTCTCTTTTTTTCGCCACTTCCCTTCTGTGTAATTTTAGGTTGTCGGTGCCAACAAGGGTGGGGTGGTGGCTCTGGTGGAGGGCCTGCGTGGATTTGTGCCATTCTCGCAAATATCATCGGTTTGTTGTCTCGACAACACTTTCCATATCAATACTCAATAGGCATGCCAATTTGTTAGCCAGCATCTCAGTTGATTCCTACACCAACTTCCTATTTGATTTGTCAGAAAGCAACAGCAGAAGAGCTTCTCGAAAAGGAGCTACCGCTAAAGTTTGTGGAGGTTGACGAGGAACAATCAAGGCTTGTACTCAGCAACCGTAAAGCTGTAGCAGACAGCCAGGCCCAGCTTGGAATCGGATCAGTGGTCCTTGGAACGGTTCAGAGCTTGAAACCCTATGGTGCATTTATCGACATTGGTGGAATCAATGGCCTCCTCCACGTCAGTCAGATCAGTCACGACCGTGTCTCGGATATCGCAACGGTTCTTCAGCCTGGCGACACTCTGAAGGTAATAGAGATAATAATCTTGGATTCTATCGCAAAAAGCAACGGTCTTTGAACCTTTTTTTTCATATCGCAGGTTATGATACTGAGCCATGACCGGGAAAGAGGAAGAGTGAGTCTCTCCACCAAGAAACTTGAGCCAACACCCGGTGATATGATCCGCAACCCGAAGCTTGTTTTCGAGAAGGTTTACACTAATCACTTAGTTTCCATACTTCTTACTCGGCAATAAACAGAGGTTTCCGGCAAAAGGGTCATCTATATATAACTGTTTCTGGGCGTCTATGCTATAATCTTGCAGGCCGAGGAGATGGCTCAGACATTCAGACAGAGAATCGCGCAAGCAGAAGCAATGGCTCGAGCCGACATGCTTCGCTTCCAACCCGAGGTAGTCCTTCCTCCTACCCTTTCCCTTTCGGATGATATTTTGCCGGAAAATTTCCATGTTTGGATCGATGGAATGATATTTTGAGGTGGATGATGAATGTTGCAGAGTGGATTGACACTGAGTTCTGAAGGGATATTGGGTCAATTGGGATCAGACTTGCCGGAAGAAGGCGTTAATCTCACCGATGTTCCTCCGGCCGACGATGATTCTTAGATTCCTCTCCATCCTTCTTTGAACATGATCATGTATCATCACTGTATAACTTCGAGCTCCGTATCTGTCTCGTTGTAATGACTCTACTCTGTCGGATAATTCAATTGAAAGCCACATCACAGAATCGTACTGGGCCTTTTAATGTTCCACGACGTAAATTTGGGCCTTCTAATGATCCACAGTGGGCCCACCATTGTTTGATTTTTTTTTTGGTAATTATATTATATAATTATTTATATATTTAGCCACAAAAAATCTTGAGATTACAAATCACTCGGATGATTCTCTCGAATTGTTTCCAAATAAAGACACTATTAGTCATTAATATGGCAACAACATTTTCCTTATTGTAATCTCTACAATTACTGTATATCTTTAATTATTGATATCCCGCGGCATAAGTATGCGCTAATTAGATCATGAATGTGTATAATCTCGTTCCATTAGGAAAAAAATATCTGTGCTAGCATTATTTCCAAATGAAAACAAAATCATTATTAAGGTAATAAAAAATCTATATCTCTAATTATTTATGATCTACTAGATATTATACACACACATATATATATATATATATCATTACATAAAATATCATTTAAATTGTTTTTTTTTTCACATAATATCTCTTATTTTAGTAGTTGATACACAATAAAAATGTGATATCTCACGCAAAGAGTTTCCATTTTTTCCGATGAATGACTAAATCCGGTGATTTTAACATGTAACTATATATTTTTTTGTAAAAATTATCAAATTGGGTTACAAATATTACGTTACAATTTATAATACGTTTGCATAATCATTTTTTTCTCCTAGGAATTTTCCTCCCAAATATATCAGACGGTGAAAATGTTCTAACCAGCCATTTAATACTGCCACGTGGAAAAATAAGGGATAGTATATTCTCGCCACGTGTCTTGCACCAATAATATATTAATATATTTATTTTTCTCGTCGACAAAACTTTTAAATTGGACGTATATTCATTTTACTCTATCTCGGCACATATATATTCTTATATATGAAAAATATTCACATTGCCACATATACGGTCCATCATGATTCATAACCCCCTTTGATACTGTCTTGATTTATTAAACGCTCGATAAAATAAATCTAAAGCATTAATTATGAAAATATTTAAGGAAAATAAGCACGATATGCGCATAATATTTTACTAATTAACCCCAAAATTTAATTCCCTTGCCATATATAACTCCTCGACTCTCCCTTTATATATTATTGAGACTATACGCCATCTTCTTCATTGCACCACACAACACACATCAACCTTTAAAAAAACGCAAACTTCTTTTTTTTGTTTGATCGTGAAGATGTCGCCGACAGAGATGACCGGAGAGAGGATTCCGACGACCGGAGAAAGGGCTTACGTGACGTTTTTGGCGGGAGACAAGGACTACTGGATGGGAGTGGTGGGGCTGGCGAAGGGGCTGAGGAAGGCGAAGTCGGCGTACCCCCTCGTCGTGGCGGTGCTGCCGGACGTGCCGGAGGAGCACCGCCGAATCCTGGTGGCTCAGGGATGCATCATCCGTGAGATACAGCCGGTTTACCCGCCGGAAAACCAGACCCAGTTCGCCATGGCTTATTACGTCATCAACTACTCCAAGCTCCGAATTTGGGAGGTACCTATATATATACACATATTCTATTGCTTTTGTCCACGTAATTGTATTAACATATTTATATTCACATATTTATAATTACATTTTTCGTACATATCGCATGTTACATATTATGCAATGTGTATAAATCGATAGATTTGTGGGTTATTTTATATAGGAGTATGATAGTATATTATTATATTCATGAATGTGGAAATTTTCACGTGTGATTTCGCATGTTTTTTTTACACGTTTACGTTCTTTGTATTGATTGTTCCGGACACGTATAGTACGCATGTAATTAAAGATTATTCCAAATAAATTTTAGGCATGCTTGTAATATTATCACAAATATTTTTATTGATACACCTTCATTTATACACACATATATATATACACACACACACCATCAAATCATATCCTTGGTTAGATACAAATGTACTCATGGTCTATAATATCCCATATAGCAAACTAACAAACAAAATCTGAAAGTTGTGATTAATTAATTAAATTAATAAGCAATTAATAAATTAATTATGATGCACAGTTCGTGGAGTACGAGAAGATGATATACCTCGACGGAGACATACAAGTGTTCGACAACATCGACCACCTCTTCGACAATCCCTCGGGAAACTTGTACGCCGTGATGGACTGCTTCTGCGAGAAGACGTGGTCGCATACTCCACAATACCAGATCGGATTCTGCCAACAGTCGCCGGAAAAGGTGACGTGGCCGGCTGACCTCCTCGGCCCTCCGCCGCCTCGCTACTTCAACGCCGGCATGCTCGTCTTCGAGCCCAACCTCGTCGTCTACAATGACCTCCTCCGTACTCTCGCCGTCACCACTCCCACATCTTTCGCAGAACAGGTCACATTTATTTGTTTTATTATGGTTTTTACGATATATAATAAGCTGTATAATAATATTAATTTATTATACCCCGTATACGAAAATGTGATGTTGACTATT
The DNA here is from genome assembly GCF_000463585.1 of Tarenaya hassleriana. Taxonomy (NCBI): domain Eukaryota; kingdom Viridiplantae; phylum Streptophyta; class Magnoliopsida; order Brassicales; family Cleomaceae; genus Tarenaya; species Tarenaya hassleriana. The sequence goes on along the minus strand of NW_010966177.1, from coordinate 2,326,488 downwards.
TTTAAGCTATGGTTTTTTGTAGGATTTTCTGAACATGTACTTCAAAGACATTTACGAGCCGATACCGTTGACTTACAACCTCGTACTCGCCATGCTTTGGCGCCACCCCGAGCGCGTTGACCTTGACCAAGTCAAAGTCGTCCACTACTGTGCTGCAGTAAGATCATCCGTATATAAACATTTTTTTTTTGTTTCTATATATTTGTAAATAATAATAACCATTTTCATAATTATAAGGGTTCGAAACCATGGAGATACACGGGAGAAGAAGACCACATGGACCGTGACGACATAAAGATGTTGGTGAAGAAATGGTGGGAAATATACGAAGACACCTCGTTGGACTACAAGAACTGTGTCGACGAGATCGCCGTGTCGGAGACCGAGTCAAAGCTCAATCCTCTCATCGCCGCCTTGGCCCCCACTGAGTCAGACGGCGGCTGCCTCGCTCCCTCCGCCGCATAATCCGCCGGCCGGAGAAGTGGCTTTAATTAATATATATCTATTGCTACGATCTCTTCCACTATATATTAGCCATGTGGATGAGATATAATCGTCGTGAGAAGCCATATGGGTCCCACTTTTTATTTAGGTTCCTTTTTTTTCGAGTTTAATGTAATGTGAGATATGGTGGTTGGTCTTGTGTTCTGTTTTAGTTTTATGACAACCTCGACCGCTGCTTGTCTTAGATCTAATAAGTTACCTTATTGAGAAATGCATTAAGTTTTTATCCATTGCTATAATATAAATTTCATAATTTTTTTTGTATTATATGTTGAATAATCTTGGGATCTTATGATATGAAATCTATCCACATTATCGTATGATTAAAGATATCTTTACATCTTGATTACCTATTTATGTTGTATATATATCTAGTAACAATTTAAGGGGGAAAAATGCCCGTGTGTGTATAATATACATATACGTTATAAAATAGATTTTTTTTCTAGAGTGACAAATAAAGTGATTCCATGACAACATAAAAATCTTGGGACTTTTAATGAAATGTAAAACGCGATATACATATATATATACACACTTATATACATTGTATTGCACGATGTGTATATTATAATTCAAGTGGTTAATTAATTAGAGTCTTAATCTTAAGTTAGTCGTCGCCGAAATAAGTGTTATCCAGCTTTTTCTTTCCGAATAGGCAATGATAATTATCCCAAATGCGCCGCGTTCTTATTACACTAATTTTTCTATTATATGTGTTTATATAATTCAGAAATGAATTTATAATATTTATGGGTAAAACATATCCAAAAATTCCAAACTAAAAAAAGTTATATAAAACAAACGAATTGTCATATTGTTTCCTTTGATTTGTTTTATGAAATAAAACATAAAATTTTTCAAGAATTCTTTAGTGTACATCAACTATTAATTTGTTGAATGGATTTAGATAATCATCTTTTCGACAAAACGATGAGGATACCGATTAGCAAAACCATGTTCTAATCTGACAAAAAAGTAATTTTATATATATATATATATTTAAATTATATTAAATTTATTTCATGATATTTTTTTTTCACTTTATTAAAATTTAAAACCATCGGTTATAACATAATTAGCCCATTTGTAATCACGCTCATAATCGCTCATTAGCGGGCAAAGCAATAACATTTCTTTTTTTCCTTTTGTCTGTTATATTTTTTCTTCAGATGGCGAATCCCATCCTCTATGCATGCCCTTCTCTCTCTGCATCTCCGACACGGCGGTGATAGGCGACGGCTGTGGAGACGACGGATACGGCGGCGTTAGGGTTCCGGCATGGCGGCGAAGAAGGCATGCGAGGCTTTTCCCAAGAGATTGATGGAGGATGTGCACAGATGGGGTTGCATGAAGCAGACGGGCGTGAGCCTGAGGTACATGATGGAGTTCGGTTCGAGACCCACCGAGAGAAACCTTTTGATTTCGGCTCAGTTTCTCCACAAGGAGCTCCCGATTCGGATCGCGAGGAGAGCGATCGAGCTCGAGAGCCTTCCCTATGGTTTGTCCGAGAAACCCGCCATTCTGAAGGTACTTTTCGGGATTCTAATCCTTGGTTTTGATTCTCTTGGGATTATGCGGCAATTCCGATTCGGTTTCGGTTTCTGGAAATTGGGTTCTGCGGAATTCTTCTGACATTTTTTTGGTGTTTTTTCATCTTTTTGCTTACATGGGTATTGTTAATATTAGATTCTGAATAGTCTTTTCGTTAATATTAAATTCTGAGAACTGTTCAAGAGCTTTACAAGCTTGTGTGATGCGGAGAAAAGGAAATGCTTGGGTCACTTCACACCTCTTTGCCATCTTTGGAATTCAGATACCAGATTTGGCAAATTTGTTCTGAAGAAAGAAACTATTTCGGAATAGAATTGATCTGTTTCTCAAGTTAATCCGTTCTTGTACAACGTCTGTTTGGATCTTTTTCCTCCCGTTTTGTGATAGTTCTTCGGGTTCTAGGTCCGGGATTGGTATGTAGAGTCGTTCAGGGACATGAGAGCGTTTCCGGAGGTCAAAGATACAGCCGACGAGAAGGAATTCACCCAAATGATAAAGGCCATCAAGGTGAGGCACAACAATGTGGTTCCCATGATGGCTTTAGGTATCAATCAGCTTAAGAAAGGATTGGGCCGAAAGATTGTATACGAGGATCTGGACGAGATTCATCAGTTTCTTGATCGGTTTTACCTCTCGAGAATAGGGATTCGGATGCTTATCGGTGAGATTCGTTTTACGATCCCTCTTTCCCGGTTGGAAGGTTTTATCACTATGGTTTTTAACGTTTGTAAATTTCATGGTGAAAACTCAGGGCAGCATGTCGAGTTGCATAATCCAAACCCGCCCCCTCGCACCATCGGTTACATACACACTAAAATGTCTCCTGTGGAAGTAGCGAGGAATGCTAGTGAAGACGCCCGAGCAATTTGTTTCAGAGAGTACGGAAGTGCACCCGAAATAAGCATTTATGGAGATCCAACCTTCACATTTCCGTGAGTCCAAGTTATCACCTTTCCTTTGCTTGAATCGGATTCTTTCTAACAAACGGTCTGATTCTGTACTTGGTTATAGTTATGTTCCAACCCATTTGCATCTCATGGTATACGAGCTTGTCAAGAACTCGCTACGTGCTGTCCAAGAACAGTTCATGGACTCCGAAAAAGTTGCTCCACCTATCCGCATAATAGTCGCCGATGGAATTGAGGATGTCACAATAAAGGTTGATTCCTCTGAGATCACCCGCTCTATGCTTTCCCTTTTTTCGGCTTCTTTAACACTTTAGGTAATGAATAAAACAGGTATCTGATGAAGGTGGAGGCATACCAAGAAGCGGTCTGCCCAAAATCTTCACATACCTTTACAGCACTGCAAGAAATCCCCTGGACGAGAATATCGATCTTGGCACGGCCGATGTCCCGGTGACAATGGCTGGATATGGATACGGTCTTCCGATAAGCCGCTTGTATGCTCGGTATTTTGGAGGGGTTTTACAGATCATTTCCATGGAAGGATACGGTAAGTGAATCCGTTTCGCCCACACTGTTTCTACTACTAGCAATGTGGTTGAAACTTGAACTGTTCTGGTTGCTCAAAACCCAGTTTTTAAGATCTAGGGATGATGTTTAATCGAATCTTGATCCGGGTTTTCCTTTTGTTAGCTCGTTATCTAGATCCAGATGTGGGTATTTTTCGGTTTTATGGGAAGTGAGAATGTTGGTAAATGCTGCAGGGACTGATGCGTATCTCCATTTGTCTCGCCTTGGAGATTCTCAAGAGCCTTTGCCATGACAGGCAATGAAGTTATTAGGGTTTTCATGTACATTCATACCGTGTTTTGCTTTCATTTTCTCCGTTCAGATGGAGACTTGTATCTCCTCTGATTGATTCGCAACCTGTTCCTTTCCAGTCGTCTTTTTTCTTGTGTCCGAAGCAGACATTACATTGAAAAAGAGAACAGCTCTTTCGACTTTTAAGTTAATCATATTACTATTGCTATTGATTTCTAGATTATATTGCTTTTTTTTAAAAATATATTATTGATCGAAAATTCAATCGAAGTGTAATGGTAAATTGGTAATAAGTAGTTTACAGTTCAAGGAGAGCAAACTGTTTCGGCCTGATACTTTATATCCTCTGCCTAAGACAGGGTTCTGTGAAAAAAAGAACGTCTCTTCGCGCGAAACCCCCCAAAAAGTCTGGAACTTTCTGTTGGTTTCTCAGTGCTTGTGCTTATGATGTCTCCTTATTTGAATTGGTTCGGGCAATGGTGGAGCACTTGATCGTGCCATTCTTCGCCGGATAATCAATCGGTGCGACGGTGCTCCGATCGACGTCCATGGCCGGTGAGACAGAGGTAGCCGCTGCTCCTGAGCTTGCTCTCGCCGACACCGACATCAACTGGGCCAGGTTCTCTCTCTCTCTCTGTGACGTTTGAAGTGCAATGTTGGGTTTTGTTTTGATCAGTTGGTGGTATTGTATCGGAAAGTTTAGCTTATGGGTTGTATGATTCTTCAGTTCCCAATTCTTTGTTTGCTTCCCGTCCTCGGATGTCGGATCTTGCTTCATGGTGTCTGAACTATACAATCTCTAGAAATTTCTTGATGTTTCAAATGCGAAAGCCAAGAGTTGCGATATCTGTCGTGTTCTTGTGTTTCTGCGTATGGGATCATTCTCTTATTAATTCACGACCAATCTTCAGAAATCTACAAGAGAAAAGAAAAAGATCCTTTACACCAAACCCTAATCTCTGGACACGGTTTCATCTGTTGCTAATACTTCTATGGATTGTATATCCTGGCATCAGGCTCGACAAGACGAGGTTTCACGTTATCGGAGCCATTCTATTCACTGCTCAGCAAGCTTTGTTACACCCAACAACAGTGGTAAAGACAAGAATGCAAGTGTCTGATCCTGAATTCTCTCGTCTGCGTGCAATTTCCGTCTTCAGATCCATTCTTCGGAACGATGGGATTCCGGGTATTTTCAGAGGGTTTGGCACTTCGGCCGTTGGTGCTCTGCCTGGTCGTGTCTTGGCCTTGACGTCCCTCGAAATGTCCAAAGATATGATGCTGGGATATACTGAACACATAGACATGCCTGAAGCATCGCGCATTGGCATCGCAAATGGAGTCGGTGGCATGTTATCCAACTTGATTTCTTGCGTATACTTTGTGCCTCTCGATGTGGTAGGTTTTTACCCGTACTTCCAAACGTGAAACTGGTTTGGTGGATTGTGAAACTTGAATCGTTTGGGTCGGAAAGAGAATGAAACGGATGATTCTCTCTATTGCCAGATGCTGATATATCTTAGTTTCTGTTGGTTTTGGCTGTCATTCAGTTCAATGTCGGGTTTTAGAGTTAGGATCATGGTTTATCTGTAATGGTTTTTTTTTCCGTAGATTTCCCAGAGATTGATGGTACAAGGGCTTCCAGGGACAACTCATTACAATGGACCCTTCGACGCTATAAGCAAAGTCTTAAGAACAGAAGGGTTCCGAGGTTTGTATAGAGGGTTTGGCTTAACATCTGTGACTCAATCTCCTGCATCTGCTCTCTGGTGGGGAACTTATGGAACAGCTCAACATGTTATCTGGAGGTGATTGATCAAATCTGTTACCAGTTTTCGCTGTAATAATCTCATGTGCCCGCTTAATCATCTCTCGTCTCGGTTCATTTCTGTTTTTTCCTGTAGGAGCTTAGGGTACAGAGAAGATTCAGACAAGAGGCCATCGAATCTTGAGATGGTGAGCGTTCAGGCAACAGCGGGAATGGTTGCTGGTGCTTGTTCCTCTGTTGTTACCACTCCTATAGACACTGTCAAAACTCGTCTTCAGGTAAAAAAAAATTGAGCGTCTTCCATTCTCGGTATGACACAGAGGACAAAACGTATTCAGTTGGTGTACCCTCTCGTGTCGTGGTTTCTGAAGGTAATGGATGATTATGGGGCGGGGAGACCATCGGTACTGAAAACAGCGAAAGTGCTGATCGAGGAAGATGGATGGTGGGGGTTCCACAGAGGCTTTGGACCACGGTTCTTGAACATGTCTCTCTATGGAACCACGATGATCGTCACCTACGAGCTAATAAGTATGTCAGCTCGATTTCTCTCTTTCGTATGATGTTTCAGACTGAAAGATGCAGGATCTTTAACAGCTGTTTTGTTCTTCCTCAATGGTGTTTGATGATCAGAGAGGCTGTCTGTAAAGCAACAAGGATAAAACTCGGAGGACACTGAGAAATCTGGTGTAGATTCTGCTGAGAGTTTATTACCACCTCGGCTTCAGATGCAATTTCAGATTCCAGGGATCAGTTCTGATCCAAAATGAGAAGGCATTATTCATTTTGTTCTTTGCCATCTATTAAAGAACGGTAGGAGATGAGATCTTGCCACAGAAATTCTTAGTTAGACGATCTGAATCATGAACCTTGTAAAGAATCTCAACTGTTCGAGCTTATCTCTCAGCAACTACAGGAACACATCTGATCGTGAACACCGACATTCAGTCCACTGTCCTGTGAACAAACTAAAACGAAAAAAGAAAGGCGTTGACTTTCGAGCTGGTCACGTTTGTCAGCAGAAAAGTCAGAGCCTTTTCTGATTCGGCGGCGGCGGCGACGGCGGCGGAGGCCATGGTTTCGCTTTCGGTCCACGTGAAGTGGGCGATCTCCGAATGGTCGACTCACGAGCCAGTAGGAGACGGAGGAGGATAGCGGCGGAGGCCTTACCTGAATCTCACGCGCCGCCGCCGAGAGTCGGCACTGTAGAGTGGAATCCAACGGTCTCAACAAAAGTTGGGATTGGTGATTGGTTTCGAAGTGGGTCCCACAGTTCGTGATTGGACCAACGGTCTGATGAATGGGGATGTGCAGAAAGCGGAAACTATAAATTGATGTGTATGCACTATGCATACATGTATGTATGTATGTATGTATGTATGTATGTATGTATGTATGTATGTATGTATGTATGTATGTATGTACATGGCCGGACTCACATATATATATGAATGGGGTCACAGACCCATTTGTTTAATTAAAAAAACCTTATTTTCTTTGTAATGTTTATAAAATTTTAGATTAAATTACTAAATGTCCTATAACAAAATTAAATTTGCTCTATAATAAAAATTAAATGCGCCCCCAATTTTAATTTTTTTATACTGTATTTATGGCCCGACACATGTAAAACGTACCCCAAACATAGACCAAAATTATTATCTACAACTTTCTTTTCTTGCATTACAATACAAATGGTTGAATATATTACACATCTCTTTTAAGATTTTATAAGTTTTTTTTTTGCATTATGAATATTCTACCTAGTGATATTAACTATAGAAAGTTTTTGTTGATGTCGTTTCCATCAAAGCAGCAAAAACATTGCTTTGTAATATAAACTTTTTAAAATTTTATTTGTGCGAATTATTATTCACTATCGTCTAAAATTTTCAAAAATAAAATGAAATAACTGCAAAAAAAAAAAACTTATAATGGTAGGTTTTTAAAAAATTATGTTAGGTATCACTTAGGGGTGACCATTTCGGTTATTAACCAAATAACCGAACTGAACCGAACCGAATAAGACATAACTGTATCCGAACCGAATCCGACATCAAAACCGAACGGTTATGATTTCTTTAAATCCGAAAAATCGAAACCGAAATCGAACCGAACGAATAAAAAATAACCGAAAAAACCGAGAGAATAACCGACAATTTCTTTGGAAAATTGAATTTTTTACCAAAACCGAGCCGAACCCGAACCGAAAAATAATCGAACCAAACCGAACCGGAATTTATATAAAAACCGAATGGTTATAGTTTTTCTATAGCCGAAATAACCGAACCGAATATAACCAAACCGAATCGAAACCCGAATTGACCATCTTATCACTCTGTCATGTAAAAAAAAGAAAAGAAAATTTATTTTAAAAAAGTAACAAATATTCTTTGTAGAAAAAAACAAACAATAATATTAAATGCTGCGTTGGGCAGAAAGAGTACAAAACGAAGCACGAGCAGTGTCTCAAGCCCGAGGCAGCGACACCCCTCTCTCTCTCTCTCTCTCTCTCTCTCTCTCTCTCTATCTCTGTTCATAAGATTTCAAACGTTACAATCGTTTTTCTCCTCAGCATTATTAATCAGCCCTAATCAAATGATTAAATAATCTCTCACCGCGTATGCAAAGGGGTCCAAGAGCAAAGAAGCTCCGCATTTGCTTCTTCACCCTCAGCTTCTCCTCTCCCTCTGAATCTGAAAAGTTCTCTCCTTTTGGGCATTTGAGCTGTTTTTGCTTTGGTGAGTGCTACCCACATTCTTGTATCTAAGCTTTAGATCTCATGTCTTTCTTTCTATGCTTTGCCCTTTTCTTGTTTTGCTTGTCCTCTTTATTACCAGCTTTGAATTTTCTCGGATCTTTTCGTCAAAGGGTGTCGTAAAGTTGTCTCCTTTTGTCTGAATCTTAATACCCATCAGCATCAAATGCACAGTCCTTCTAAGACCCGCAATTTGCGCATTGAGAACACTTCCGGGTTTTCTACTTGGATTCTTGTTCATGTCCTTATCCGAATCTGATTTTTCTCAGTAACAAGCAAAAGGGAATCTTTTGTTTTACCCGTCAATGGGGAATTTTCTTCTTCCATGTTTGAATCTTCAGAGTCCTTGAATTGTGGTACTGCATCCATATTTATATATGTTTCCTTTGTTCTATTGGGTGGTAAGGGCATTTGTATCCACAAGTACCTAAGATTTGTGGTAACATTTGAAATATCTTCCAATCATATGAGATTTCTTGCACTGAAATCATTGCAGCTACTGAAAGAGTGGGATGTTTG
>NW_010966177.1:2279773-2317645 GCF_000463585.1 Tarenaya hassleriana | reverse complement strand
AAAGAGTGTGATGTTTGCTTGTGCTTGAGATCTTAGTTTTGATGTTCCAAGCTTACAGATTTGCATGTTCTTATCAACTTAGAACTAAAGTCTGTTCATTTTCAACAACTACAGCTTTTGCTTCTTCTGTTGCTGACATGATTTCAGGAAGCTAATAGTTTTGTCTGAATCTTTCATTCAGAGTTCTGTTCCAATTCTCCTGCCATGGATTTTCATATATAATAACATTATCTCCTCTGCAAATTGTAAAGGATATCAAAGACAAGCAAAAAAAAATCTGAAACAAAATGGAAGAGACAGAGAGCTTTGTCCCGTTTCGAGGCATAAAGAACGATATCGAAGGGAGACTCAGATGTTACAAACAGGACTGGACCAGTGGCCTCAGAGCAGGCTTCAGGTATCTTTACATCTTTCCCGTCTCTGCAAAAATTTCTCCTCTCTTTATATCTGTCCTTACAAACTTTGATTTACTTGTACAGGATCTTAGCACCGACCATGTACATATTCTTTGCTTCAGCAATACCAGTTGTTACATTCGGAGAACAGTTGGAAAGAGATACAGGTGCACAGCCTCTTACAACGTTTGGCTCATTTCTTTTAACCATTTAGGCTTTTGATGTATAACAGAAAACTGTAGAAATGCACCTGTTTCTTGAAAATGGCAGATGGGAAGCTCACTGGTGTTCAGACGTTAGCTTCAACAGCCTTATGCGGGGTAATACACTCGCTTATTGGAGGGCAGCCATTGTTGATCCTTGGAGTCGCAGAGCCTACTGTGATAATGTACACTTTCATGTTCAAATTCGCGAAGAGTATACCAGATTTGGGCTCTGATCTTTTTCTCGCTTGGACTGGATGGTATGCAACTTTCTTCGGTGTTGATTCATTCCTTCCAAGAAGCTAAAGTTGCAGACTTTATGAGGCTTTTATCTATGATTCTCGAAGGGTTTGCTTGTGGACCGGTCTGTTGTTGTTCTTGCTGGCTATATTGGGCGCTTGCTCCATTATCAATAGATTCACTCGCCTTGCTGGTGAACTTTTCGGACTTCTAATCGCACTGCTATTCATGCAAGAAGCTGTTAGAGTAAGTAAAGTGCATTACTTTTCCATTACATACATCGACTTAGAGAACTTGAAATGATCGAGGACTATGGCCTTAGGGCTTGACTGGTGCACCCGAGAAAATAGCAGTGGCCCTCATGTTCAAACAAACATAAATACATTTTTCAGATGCACCTGTTAAAACCCTGTTGTCTGGTCACAGACACGGAGGCCTGTCTTTCGAGAGAAAATACCTCCTTACGATGCTCAAATCAAACCTTACTGATGCCATGTTGAAACTTGGCTTTCAGGGCATTGTGGATGAATTTCGTGTGCCAGGAGGGGCGAACCCGAGGTCAATTGAATTTCAACCTTCATGGCTATTCGCGAACGGAATGTTTGCTTTGGTCTTGTCTTTTGGACTTCTGATAACGGCCCTGAAGAGTCGGAAAGCAAGGTCTTGGAGATATGGTGCTGGTAAGGAACCTTAAGCCCGTCCTGGCTTCCAAGGGCTTATTCTTCACATTGGGAGTGAATCTTTCCTGCATAAAACCCAGAGCTTTTCCAACAAGAAGCTCAAGATATATTTGGTTTTCATGTGATTTCAGGTTGGTTAAGAGGACTTATAGCAGATTATGGTGTGCCATTGATGGTTGTTGTGTGGACCGCTGTCTCATACATACCCGGGAGAAGTGTTCCTCAAGGAATCCCTAGACGTCTCTTCAGCCCCAACCCATGGTCTCCCGGTGCATTTGAGAATTGGACAGTCCTAAAGGCACCAATTATTTCCTTTATACTTGTATCTTCCTTCTGTTTCTTGACAACTTCTGTTAATACGTAGAAGATAAACTTGCAGGACATGCTGGATGTGCCGGTTCTTTACATTATTGGAGCGTTCGTTCCAGCCACAATGATAGCTGTTCTTTACTACTTTGATCACGGCGTAGCTTCACAGCTTGCCCAGCAGAAAGATTTCAATCTGAGAAAGCCACCCTCTTTCCATTACGATCTGCTTCTTCTTGGTTTCTTGGTACGGGTTGAATTCTCGTGCATTGTTCCCGTGTTTCTTGAAGATAATCCATATGCAGAGATCTCTGATTTCTTTACTGATTGATGACAGTTTTACAAATAAGAACGTAAATTCCGCTGTTTGCAGACTATCTTCTGTGGCCTCGTCGGAATTCCTCCATCAAATGGTGTCATCCCGCAATCTCCAATGCACACAAAAAGCTTGGCAACACTGAAACATCAGGTTCATACCGCTGAAATCACTTGTGTCTGCGTGTTTATAATGTATCTGCAGATTTGATTGTACCATCCCGTCGTCACTTTTGCAGTTACTCCGTAGTAAACTAGTGGCAGTGGCGCGTAAGTGCATGAGGAATAACGCAAGTTTAGGACAAGTTTTCGGAAGCATGGAAGAGGCTTACCAACAAATGCAGAGCCCTCTCATATACCAGGAGCCTTCTTCTCGGGTATGTCTGTACATTAGGACATCATCAGACTGACTCTGTCCTGACCAAATACCGGGGCTGAATCTGCTTGTATAGGGTCTCAAAGCATTGAGGGAGTCAACTATTCAGATGGGTTCGAGCCTAGGAAACTCAGATGAACCAGTTGATGAGACGGTGTTCGATGTGGAGAAAGAGATTGACAATATATTGCCGGTTGAAGTAAAAGAACAGCGGCTAAGCAACTTGCTTCAAGCCCTGATGGTGGGTGGATGTGTTGGAGCCATGCCACTGATAAGAAAGATCCCAAGTTCTGTTCTTTGGGGATACTTTGCATTCATGGCCATCGAAAGCTTACCGGGCAACCAATTCTGGGAAAGGATCTTACTTCTCTTCACTGCCCCGAGTAGGCGATTCAAGTAATAACCCCTCTTTCCCAATCAGTATTCAGATTTCTTATCCTTCCTAAAAGCTTCCATTACATCAGATCCATGCCATTTTTGTCAGGGTTTTGGAGGATAACCATGCTGCATTTGTCGAGACGGTCCCGTTCAAGACGATAGCGATGTTCACAGTTTTTCAGACGGTGTACTTGCTTGTGTGCTTCGGGATTACATGGGTTCCGATCGCTGGAGTTCTGTTCCCGTTGATGATCATGCTTCTGGTTCCTGTCAGACAGTACATATTGCCTAAGTTCTTCAAAGGTGTTCATCTTCAAGACTTGGATGCTGCAGAGTATGAAGAAGCTCCTGCCTTGTTATCATTCAACCTCACAACGGTAACAAACAACCCTGTGATTCATATGCTTGTTTATGTGTGTATATCTCTGGTCGGAAATTACCTCAGTGCTCTTCCATTGATTTCGGACATCTCGATAGCGTCTAGAATGGATACAGATCCAGCTTTCGCTTCTGAGATTGCAAACTTAGCCAATGGATGAATAAATGATAATTGCTTTTCATGGTTTGGAGCTCAGGAAGGGGAAGTTAGCCGAGCGACGTCGTTTGCTGACAGCGGAGAGGTAATGGACGGGATGATCACTAGAAGCAGAGGAGTCATTTGCTTACAGGGAGGTAAGGTATGACCGTATAAGTTTTATTCTTGAGTGAAGAAACTGTACCTTACGTGATATGAAATTTGCTCGTTTGAGGATTTGTACTTTGTTGATGATACCGGTATATCTATATGCAGAATCTTGAGCCGTGGTCAGTGACCACAGTCAAAGTGTCTGGTGGTCTGAACTTGTTATCTGCCTTAGCCACAGGCTTGCCCGTTCCCGATGATTATGGTTTAACCATAGATGAGAAACTTAAAGCTCCGTCTCTGTCTCTTTCTGGACAAAGATTAGAGCTGTTGATCGGTGTTTTCTCCACTGGAAATAATTTTAAACGTCGTATGGCACTGAGAAAGTCTTGGATGCAATATGAGGCAGTAAGATCTGGGAAAGTGGCCGTTCGATTTCTCATTGGCCTCGTGAGTCATCTTTCCCGTCACCGTTTTTCCCATGGCGGCGGCGGAGCGACGGCTGCCGGAGGAAGCGAGACGATGCGGCGAGTGGTGAGTTTCCAGAACCCGAGGGTGTCAGAAAAAGTGTACATTCGGAGCTTTAGTGAAATCAGAGGAGTAGAGCTTAGTCCTCGCTCTGCCGTCGCCGGAAGATCGCCGTTCAGCCCTCGAACCGCCGCCGGAGAGTCGAGACTTTCCAATTTAGGAAAGTGTGGATAGTTTTTTATTTCCATTTTAATCTCTTGTGAAATTGACGAAAGAAGAAAATGAGAGTGACGTCATCAGTGTTATGTTCCTTATATATGTTTATCTACAATGTCCGATTTTCTATACATATATCTAAATTAATGGCACTGTATGCATATAATATTGTTTTGATATAAAATATATGAAAAATTATGTAGATCTGATATTGATTATACATGACATTATAATCCATATGTATTGATAATTTTATTAGTTGACACAAGGTGGGCCCACAACATTCCTGTGGGATATTTAAACTCTGAAACGGCGTCGTACCAGTTGGCTTCTAAACGACACCGTTTCTTTCTTCGTGGCAAGATCCACAAAAATTATCCCTTTGCCTCTCTTGCGTTCTTTAGCTGCAAAATGATTGACCCTGGATCAAAATCATTAGAGATCATCGAGAAATGGGTAAGCTTTCTAAACGATGAACCCTAATTTCTAGCTCTTGGAACAGTAGCTGTTAATGTTGGAGATGTTCCTTAAGTTATGTCTCTCGTTGGTTTCTCAGTTCGTAAGTTTTGTCTTGTTCTCGCTTGTTTTGCTTCTGGGTCTCCTCACACCATCCCAGATTTTGCTTCTGTGAAATTTGTGTGTAAAGACCGGATTTTTATTGATATTTTTTTTTTATCTTTTACTGAATCCGGAGTTTTAGGACAGTTGTTAGGTTTTGGATCAACTAGTGAACTGCACTGACTGAACTCTCTTTTTTGTTTGTGGGTTTTGTGTTTCAGTTTGTTGTTTCTGGATTCACTTCACTGTTGATGTGGTTGTGATGTAATTTCATGGAGATGTGGAAACTAAAACCGGTTTTCACTTCTCTCAGAATGAGGAAGTGGTCGGGAGGCATGTTTATCATGGTTCTTGCCGTGGTCTTAGTCATCAGATATGGTGCTTTAGAAAATCGGCCAGAGAAGCAATCCGAATCTGATCAAAGTGTATCCATGAGTCACACAGTGGATGATTCTCGGGTAAGATCATCCAAGAGAGTTTGGGAACCGGGGAAGAAGCCACGTTTTGCAAATCCCGAGGATCTTGATTATCTATTTTTGGGTAAGAACGTTTCTAAGGACGAGTTGAAGGCATTACTCGTTTGGTCTCATCTGCATAGTGTTCTCGCAAGGCCCGATGCTCTGTCAGAAACTGCTCAAGGGGTCAAAGAGGGAGCTTTAGCCTGGAAAGGTTTGGCTTTTCTGATTGACGAACAGAAGAGAGTTTCAGATACAGAAAGCGACAACATGAGAAAGTGTCTGGCTTCTGTTCGTTCGGGTGATAATGCTGATTTGTCGGGGTTGAGGCCTGTGCTGGAGCTTCCGTGTGGGTTAAACGAAGATTCCTCCATATCTGTGGTCGGAATTCCTGATGAACATTCTAAGGGTTTCCAGATTCAGCTCGTTGGAGCAGAGCTATCAGGCAAAGCCAATAGTCCCATTGTCTTGAATTACAATGTGAGCTTTTGTGGTGATAGCATTGCAGAAGGGCAATCCATTGTGCAAAATACATGGACCGAGCAGCTTGGATGGGGTAAATCTGAACGATGCCCTGGCCATGAATCATCGAAGAATCAAAGAGGTATTTACAACTCCTGCCTTATATGTCTTTTTGTTCTATGCACTATACTAATTGAACTCCTTCCTGGGATAAAATTGCAGTTGACGAGCTTTCGCTCTGTAACGAGCAAACCGTTAGAAGCATTTTGGAGGATAGTCAGAATGAAAACCGACCCAGTAGTGAGACAACGATGAATTTTCCTGGTGGAGATGGTAATTTCCCGTTTCTCAAAGATAACTCGTTCACAGCCACATTGTGGGTTGGGTCAGAAGGTTTTCATATGACGGTAAACGGACAGCATGAAACGTCATTTGCTTACAGGGAGGTAAGGTATGACCGTATAAGTTTTATTCTTGAGTGAAGAAACTGTACCTTACGTGATATGAAATTTGCTCGTTTGAGGATTTGTACTTTGTTGATGATACCGGTATATCTATATGCAGAATCTTGAGCCGTGGTCAGTGACCACAGTCAAAGTGTCTGGTGGTCTGAACTTGTTATCTGCCTTAGCCACAGGCTTGCCCGTTCCCGATGATTATGGTTTAACCATAGATGAGAAACTTAAAGCTCCGTCTCTGTCTCTTTCTGGACAAAGATTAGAGCTGTTGATCGGTGTTTTCTCCACTGGAAATAATTTTAAACGTCGTATGGCACTGAGAAAGTCTTGGATGCAATATGAGGCAGTAAGATCTGGGAAAGTGGCCGTTCGATTTCTCATTGGCCTCGTGAGTCATCTTTCCCGTCACCGTTTTTCCCATGTCATATGAGCGTACAAATTCTTCTCGGGTCTATGCTGTCTCTAACTGCTGTTTTGAACAGCATACGAATGCACAAGCCAACTTAGAGATGTGGAGAGAAGCTCAAGTGTATGGGGACATTCAGTTCATGCCTTTTGTTGACTACTATGGCCTAATTAGCCTGAAAACAATCTCACTCTGCATTCTCGGGGTAAGGAATATTTACACAGACATGGAATGGAAGTATGAGATCGGTTTTGGTCAAGCTCGGTCAATGCTATCCTCTCCCTCTAATGGGGTTTTCTCTTCTTCTGTTTCTCTATATTGATTGCAGACCAAAGTCATCCCAGCAAATTACATTATGAAAACAGACGACGATGCCTTTGTCCGGATCGATGAACTCCTATCGAGTCTTGCAGAAAAACCATCAAGAGCACTCTTGCACGGTCTCATATCGTTCGATGCATCACCAGACCGTGAACAAGGCAGTAAATGGTGCATCAGTAAAGAGGTAGTACTAGTAGTAGTTGACACCTTCTGTTCATCTTTTCATATCTATCTTTGCCCATATTCTCTTCTGAGTGACTCTTATTTCGCCTTCTCTGTAAAGGAATGGCCTCGAGATTCATATCCTCCATGGGCGCATGGCCCGGGCTACATCATTTCCCGAGACATTGCAAAATTTGTGGTGAAGGGTCACCGAAGAGGAGATCTCAAAGTGAGTTCTTGTCCTCTGCCCTTGTCTTCCTCATCGTCAAAACAGTCTCAAACGAGATGGTCATTGAGACATTGCTTTTTTCTGTGTTTTTCTGAAGTTTTTCAAGCTCGAAGATGTTGCGATGGGCATATGGATTCAACAATACAACCAGACCGTTCAGACAGTGAACTACGTCAACGATAAACGGTTCCACAATTCGGGGTGCGAGCCAGATTACGTTCTTGCTCATTACCAAGGCCCTCGGCTGCTATTGTGCCTATGGCAGAAGCTGCAGAGAAACCACTCCACATGCTGCGAATAAATCTCCGATTTCTTGATAAAGATCGAAACTTTTTTCACAGTTTTCTTTGTTTCCTTCCATAATCAAATATTGTGTAACTGTAAGATTTGAGCCTTGTGCGAAGGTGTTGTTTAGTTGTGTTAGAAAGTGAAGTGTCTGTTCTAACTTACAATGGCCCTCACGTTTAGGGTTTTTCCTGTCTTATTTGTCGGATTATTACATTCTCTTGTACTTTTCTCTCACGCGATTACGCCAATCTTGACCTGTTTATTAAACGGCTAGGATTCACTTAGCATCAATAGGAGAATATCAGCCGTTCATTTTAGAGTCGGTCACTACATTCAACGGTTGCGATTGATCGATAGCCTAGACTTGTCGGCACCTGATTATACTGCTGACGTGTCTGCGCGTTTGCATAATGTCAGTATATATTCCCCGGCAGCCATTTTCTGGTCCCTTCGACAGCCGCAGTTTTCAGATCGATTTTTCTTAAAGAAAAGATGGCGATGGCGAGTTTGGCGAGAAGGAAAGTATATCTACTGACGAGGAATCTCTCGAATTCTCCGGCGGATTCCCTGAGATTCTCTCTCTCGCTCGCGAGATTCTCCCGCGGATTCGCCTCGGCGGGATCTGACGAGAACGACGTCGTCGTCATCGGAGGCGGTCCCGGAGGCTACGTGGCGGCGATCAAGGCGGCTCAGCTTGGTCTGAAGACAACCTGCATCGAGAAACGTGGTACCCTCGGTGGTACGTGCCTCAACGTCGGTTGTATCCCTTCAAAGGTTAGATTTGGTTCTTTTCACTCTGTTGATGATGGAAAAATCAGGTGGCATTTTGGTTGATCTCTGTGATGTGATTGATTCCGCGATGGAATTTCGGACTTGAATTCTCGTGGAATAATGGGTTTGGAGGGGTGTCTTGAGTCAGAGATTGTTTCATAGATTTTGATTGTGCGGTACATTTTGGCATTGAATTCTCTGTAGAGGTGTTCACGTATCAAAGCTTCGTCTTTTAGATGGATTTTGATTCTGGGATGCAATTTCTTTATTCAAATTCTCTTCGACTCTTGGATTTAGGTCGGTATCCGTGTATCAAAACCTTCGCCTTTTGGAGATAATTTGATTCTGGCTGGATACATTTTTGGACTTGAATTCTCCTTTACTGATGGATTTGAAGGAGTGTTCAGGTATGAAAGCTTCGTTTTTCTAGAGAGAATTCAAATCCGGGATACATTTTTGGACTTCAATTGATGGAATTGGAGGGGGATTGTTCATGTATCAATTCGTTTTCTGGAGAGATTTTGTATTCTTCAACGCACTTTTTAACTTGAATTCTCTTCGGCTGATGGGTTTGGAGGGGTGTTCTTGTACCAAAGCTTCGCTTTTTTTAGGGATTTAAAGAAAAACATGAATATCTTGGATCGGTATATCGCGGGTTGGATGCTCTAGGATCGGTCCCTGCTATTGGATTATTGAAATGGGTTCAGTTATTCGTTTCGATGAGTTTCGGTTTCGGAAATTTTGAGTTCAATCGGTTGTATTTCAGGCTTTTATGGAATGGATTTATCCAGTTCTGTTCCAAGTCGGAACATCCGAAATTCTGTATGTAGATATCTTGATTTGGTAATTACACGACGAAATGTTCCTCATTCTTGTTGTGTATTGTTTTTCTTCTGGTTCATTAGGCGCTTCTGCATTCTTCCCACATGTACCATGAAGCCAAACATTCCTTCCCAAGCCATGGCGTGAAATTCTCGTCGGTAGAGGTGGACTTGCCGGCTATGATGGCTCAGAAAGACAAAGCCGTCGGTAATCTGACCAAAGGCATCGAGGGTCTGTTCAAGAAGAACAAGGTTAACTACGTTAAAGGTTACGGAAAATTGATCTCCCCGATGGAGGTCTCGGTTGACACCCTCGATGGTGAAAACGCTGTCGTTAAAGGCAAACACATTATAATCGCCACTGGGTCTGATGTCAAGTCTCTTCCTGGTGTCACCATCGACGAGAAGAAGATTGTTTCATCAACCGGAGCTCTTGCTTTGAAAGAAATCCCGAAGAAACTCGTTGTTATCGGGGCTGGCTACATTGGTCTCGAGATGGGTTCTGTCTGGGGAAGGCTCGGTTCTGAGGTCACAGTGGTGGAGTTTGCTCCCGAAATCGTTCCGACAATGGATGGAGAGATCCGGAAACAGTTTCAACGCAGTTTAGAGAAGCAGAAGATGAAGTTCATGCTCAAGACTAAGGTTGTCGGGGTCGACCCATCTGGTGACGGAGTCAAACTAACCCTCGAGCCAGCAGAGGGCGGGGAGAAAACCACCCTCGAAGCCGATATCGTCCTCGTCTCGGCCGGTAGAACTCCGTTCACAGCTGGGCTTGGGCTCGAGAAGATTGGAGTTGAAACAGATAAAGCAGGGAGAATACTGGTGAATGAGAGATTTGCAACTAACGTCCCTAGTGTTTACGCCATTGGAGATGTGATTCCAGGTCCAATGCTGGCTCACAAGGCGGAAGAAGACGGAGTTGCTTGCGTCGAGTTCATAGCCGGAAAGCACGGCCACGTCGACTACGACAAGGTTCCCGGGGTCGTGTACACTCATCCCGAGGTGGCTTCGGTCGGGAAGACGGAAGAGCAGGTGAAGAAAGAAGGCGTGAGTTACCGAGTCGGTAAGTTTCCGTTCTTGGCCAACAGCCGAGCAAAGGCGATCGACGACGCTGAAGGGATAGTGAAGGTGATAGCCGACAAAGATTCCGACAAGATCTTGGGGGTTCACATTATGGCTCCAAATGCCGGGGAGCTCATCCACGAGGCGGTTCTCGCCATCAACTACGACGCGGCTAGTGAGGATATAGCGCGTGTCTGCCACGCTCACCCGACCATGAGCGAGGCCCTGAAGGAAGCCGCCATGGCCACTTACGACAAGCCCATTCACATCTAGAAAGCTTGGATTTTTTATTTTTTTTTTGGTTCACTGAGATTCCCCATAAGACCGTGTAAGGAAAAAAAACACACACTTTCTCGTTTGGTTGAAGCAGAAACTTCGTTTTAGCATCTGGTTTTCAATGATTGAATAAATCTCTCTTTCTTCGGACAACAGTTTTTGGTGGTTCAGTTATGTTCGGATGATCAATGTACTGAACCCCTACAAGTTTACTTTAATAAAAATAATAATATATATTTTTATACGGTTAATTACAACTTGTACCTTATAAATCTTTATTTGTACTTTATGTCACTTCTTAACCATTAAGAATTTTTTTAGTGGTCCCGTTGATTAATGATTACTTTAATTATATGATAATCACCTGTCATTAGTGTGCAATTGAGACAACTTGATGATTAGACCCCTTAACCTCTGCCCAAAATCTTATTTCCGAACCACAAAATCTCCGGGTAACCTCAGATTTTGCCATATTGAATTTGCAGTGGCGTGTTTTATTATCGAATTTTATCCAAATTAATGAATATATGATAATTATGTCAATATAATATGAGATTAACTCAATCAACAAAATGACAAATGATTTCTTTGTTCTTTTTCCTTACAATTTATTCTCATCACTAATTTAGCAATGCTAATTCTCGCGATGTATAGTCACAATATATAGAATGAGATGAGAATAAAGCTAAACAAAATTATTACTATAATATTATTTATTTAATTTTATTCTTTAAATTTAAAATAAATAAAAAACACAAAACCAAAACAATTATGTAGAGCTTATAAAAACCAAATAAATTAAAATAATTATGATATTTTTATTGGGGATAAATATTATATTTTTATAATATAGATTTGTCTATGATTGAGGCTATAATTATGAAACTAAAATTATTACTAGTCTTTTTTATAATCAAGGTGGATCTTTAGTGGACCAATAAATCCAACTGTTGCGATGCCAAACAGTATTTGTGTTGAATCACATCTAAAGTTGTCACTGCAGAAAATTATTCATGCTTGTATTTTTCTTAATAATTAATTTAAAGCTTTTAACATTGTTACGTTTAATTAACATATTTAGTGTGTGTGTGTGTATATATATATAGACATAATACATACATGTATGTATGCATGCATGCATGCATCCATGCAATGTTTGAGAAATACGTGTGATCTAATAATTTATGCGAAGATTATGAGAAGACGCGTATTTAAAAGTGATTTTATACGTTGTGATATATAGAATGATGTGTCAAAGTGGATCGTTTGATGATATCTGATTATACATAGGAATCGACGTTTTGATTAATATATAGATAAGTATATTTTTGTCAGCATTTAATGATACGATGGTATAAAAATGAAGGCTATATATATATGTGTGTATGTGTGTGTGTAACTTTTAATATCTTTTTTTTTGTTTTTAATTTTAATATCGGATGCACATTATATCTAAAATTAATAATTATAGTTTAATTAGTAAACACCGACGGAATGAAAATTATTTCAGAAAATGAAACTTAACCAAATAGATATTGGAAAAGACGTCCGACTAATGAGGACAATGTTAACTTCGTAGCTCATACGAATACTTTCAACGGTCGATATTAATTTATACGATATTTAAAATAAAAATACGATTGCACGACAAAATCACTGCCAAATGTTATACTTTTCCGTAGCCAAATGATTTTAATAACGAATTATTATCGGAATTGTGTTCGTTTGATTTCAATAAAAAAATTGTTGTTAATCATTGCAAAAAACAGTGAAATAACGACCATTTATTGCATAATTATTATTATTATCTCTAAACATGCAGAATATTTAAGTATTATTAATTAAGGGTAAATTTGGAAAAATATATATTAAAAAGTATATTAAAAATTCGAAAATGTAACTTATTTTGAAACAAAAAAATTTGTTATAAATCGTCAACTAAAATAAAACGGAGGGATTATCATTTTCTACAATATAAATTTTCATAATTACTATTTTTTATTTTGATGAACTTCTTAGTCATAAAATTATATAAAAATCATGTCATACGGTGTGTATCAATATATATATACACATGGATTTATGTGAGATACAACATTTTACATTTTAGTTAAAAAAAAAGACATTAAATCCTGTTTTTATCACATAAAAATCCTAAATATATAAAATGAGTAGAGCATTAATATTTTCGTCTCCATGAGCGTAGTTAAGATATTTATACATTTTCATACACAAAGGCATGCAGAATTTTTTACATGATTTTGATCTCTCTGAAACGTCGAATTCGATTTATATATATATTTTTTCTTCTTTGGTACGCATTCACATTTGGTCCGACTATTGAAATTATACCAAAAGAACTGTATCCCCCTAATTTAGGAACCCAACAAAAATTAAATTGTCGGTTTCCACATAATATAATTCTGAAAAAAAAAATACGAAAAACGTTAATGAATAGTAATTTTAATTGTTATGATGACAGTTTTTATTTTGACTTTCTCATGCTTTTCCCAATTATTTTTCTCTCTCACATAAAATTCTTCTGTAATCATTTCGACTTGTTTCCTTTATGGACTTTTATACAAATCACAGATAATTATATATTTATATGCACACACTTTGTCCAAAAATAAAAATCACAAAGACACATATACGCGTATTCTCTATATGGAAAAATATACATGGGTATTTTTTTTTTGTTAAAGAAGAATATAGATGTTTATATTTTCCAAAAAAAAAAAACTACAAAGCGATTAAAGAAAAAGGTAACACTTACTGCAACACGTGGCAGAATACGATTGGTTGGGAGGACTGAAAACGACACGTTGTGGTGGCTAATGTGATTCTATGCAGACCAAGCTGGCTCGAAGCAGCCGGAGGAATGAATGATAGAGATATCGAATTAATTACACGGTTTTTTTTTTATTTTAAATAATATATATTCCAATTTTACTTAAAAAAAATAAAAAAGAAATATTTATTTTGTATTTTGATTTTTGGAATGACTAGCCCTTGATCGTCGGTCATCGTTTTGCAGATAGGGGGTGGACAAATTATCCAATCAATTTGTTTGATCCAAAATATAACATAAATTCAACTTTAGAAATTTGAATATTGGAATGTTTTAGATTAAATATAAATAATAAAAGATTTTTTTAGGTTTTAATATATATTTTAAATTTGAAAGATATGATGTGTAAATATTTGAATATATTACATTTTTGAACAATTTCTTTAATTTTAATATATTTACTAGATTTGAAACTTTAGAGTTCTATTTAATTATTTATTCTTTTAGATTTCTGCTCATATTTGGTAATTAAAACATATTTTTCTATTTGTTTTTTATATAATTTAGTTTAAATTTAGATATCTGTGAGTATTTGAATGTCTTTTACATATCTAAAATTTAGATGTCATCTATTATATAGATCTAAATTATAATTTAAAATTAACAACTTTAAAATCATGGTTTTAAAAATTGTGATATTTTATAATTATCAGATATTTAATTCATGTCATAACGGACCAAACCTAATTATAAATTACAAATGCCCGTCGTGGAGCCATACTAAAAGCCAGATGGAATAGTTAAATAATTCAAAACTAATTTATTTATTTATAATTTTTTTTCTTGGAACAGCAAAGTAAAGCTTCAATCTTTCCCACCCAGATTTTGATTTTCTTTTGTCCTTTGATTTTTTTTTCACTGCTGTGGGTCTCTTTGTAGGTGGAGAACCCTACAAAGATCCAAAGCAGGAAATTTTCCACACAATGTTGCACGAGATCTGTCTTATTACAGGAATCCTCGCTTGCCTCTGCTCAATGTCGTTCTGATACCGGAAAAATTTTTCGCCCATCAGGTTTGGTCTTAGTGCCCAAGAACCCTAATTCTGATAATGGGTTTCTAGTTTGATGCTGAAAGTCTTAGACTTTTGGATTCTGTGGTTGGTCAGATATGCTCATCAAGCAATGCATCTGAGACCCGGCATTTTCTTTTTTCTTTTTTTCTTTTTTTTTCCTGATTTGATTATGATGTTTATCTGTAGTTTCCGGAAGTTGTGTTGTCGGTGGAAGTTGAAATTGAACTGCTGATTTTTTCCTGTTTGTTTCTCTTGGAGCTTGTTGTTTAGCTGGTGTCTGGTCTGAGACCTGAAAATTAGGCAACTGGGATTTCTCAGGTTGTAGGCATAATGTGAATGTATGAATCCGATTCTGTCGGTCTTTGTTAGATATCTTGTCTCGTGATTGTTCCTTTGTGCCCGAGCTCTGAAGAATATAAGATTTGTGCAAATCTGATAGAGAGAGATATTCTGTTTGCTTAGGACCATTCACGGTGAAGATTTGTGTATTTCTTATGTGGGTCTGGGAAGAATTCTTATATTTTCCTTAAATGAGTGGATACATTACGTTAAAGCAGTAGAATTCATGGTTACAGGACCCAATAGAGTTTCCGAATTTTCATTTCCTTGGTTGTTCTATCTTTGTTGCAGGTAGAAACATGGGATCTAATCTTGACAACACCTTATCTAAGACTTACAATGGTTTGGAGCTATGGGAAATCATTGTGATTGTTCTTGCTGTGGTGTTTGTAGTAGTTCTTGCTGTATCACTATGGCTTATGTTCCGAAAGAAAACGTCAAGAGCTACCATTCAAATCCCTCTATCCCAGATCCCTTGTGTCCCCGAGGAAATTAAGGAGATAAGGGTTGATGAGGTTTCGTCTAGCAATGGCGGGCTTCCCTCAATTAGTGATAAGTATGGGGATAACGAACCAGAAAAGGTAATCCCGACCTCAGAGAACGGAGATGGCAGTAGCAGGTCAGGCTCCTTCACTAATTTGGAGAAAAAGGATGGGTCGGGTGTATCTTCGTCTAATCCATTGACAGCTCCATCTCCCTTGTCTGGTCTGCCCGAGTTTTCTCACCTTGGATGGGGTCACTGGTTCACCCTGAGAGATCTTCAAATGGCCACAAGTCAGTTCTCGAGGGAAAATATAATCGGTGATGGAGGATATGGAGTTGTTTATCGTGGAACCCTTGTTAATGGAACTCCTGTGGCCGTCAAAAAGCTGCTCAACAACCTGTAAGTTGTGACAACACTTTTTTTTGCTTTAACGTTTTCGAGTTTGATTTATATAGAACATTGTAATTGGTGATGTTTTTTTCATGTAGAGGGCAAGCTGACAAAGACTTCAGAGTAGAAGTCGAGGCAATAGGTCATGTTCGCCACAAAAACTTGGTCCGTCTTCTGGGATATTGCATGGAGGGAACTCAAAGGCATGTCCTGTCCTTAGGTTCTTTGGATATTCTTCTAAAGTCTGTATATTTGCTTAACTGGGAATTTTCTTTGGACATTGAGTTCAGGATGTTGGTTTATGAGTACGTTAACAATGGAAATCTGGAGCAATGGCTCCGGGGAGACAAACACCATCAAGGATTTCTTACATGGGAGGCCCGTTTGAAAATTCTTATCGGAACAGCCAAAGCGTAAGGAATCATTTGCACGTTTCTCTCGGTTTTGTATCTTTCTTCATCCTCACTTGAGATTATGGGTGATGTGATGCAGGCTTTCGTACCTTCACGAGGCAATAGAGCCTAAAGTAGTGCACAGAGACATAAAATCTAGCAATATACTAATCGACGAGAACTTCAATGCTAAAATATCTGACTTTGGACTTGCTAAGCTGCTTGGTGCTGATAAAAACTTCATAACAACCAGAGTTATGGGTACCTTCGGGTATTTTAACGTCTCCTTTTTACAGTTTTTTTTTGTGTATGGATGCTTGACATTGTTGGTTTTGAGAACCAACTTCCTTTTTCGTTTTTGTCAATGGATGTTTCAGATACGTTGCTCCGGAATATGCTAATTCTGGCCTTCTGAACGAAAAGAGCGATGTCTACAGTTTCGGAGTTGTACTCTTAGAAGCCATAACTGGAAGATACCCTGTAGACTATGCTCGGCCACCTCCCGAGGTATGTCCATGAAAAACTTGCCTTCAATCTTCTCCAATAACCTCCATATCACATTTCCGTTTTCATTGGCTGTTGATGTTATCGAAACAAAGGTACATTTAGTGGAATGGTTGAAGATGATGGTCCAACAAAGGAGATCAGAGGAGGTAATTGACTCAAACCTCGAAACAAAGCCATCCACCAGTGCCCTAAAGCGAACGCTCTTGACGGCTTTGAGATGTGTTGATCCCATGGCTGACAAAAGACCGAAAATGAGCCAAGTGGCACGTATGCTTGAATCTGAGGAATACCCTATTCCTAGAGAGGTACCACGAGAGTAAAGTTCAAACCTTTGAAATCACCCACCTCTGTATCTATGAACTTCCATTGCTGAAAAGGGCAGTTTTTTATATTCAGGACAGGAGAAGAAGAAGGAATCAGACAGGGACGACATATTCTGAGCCTCCAAGGAACAGCACTGACACTGACAAGAGTGACTGCAACGACCAGAAGGTGGATAATACCGTACAGAACAATGCTCTGTAGCACAGATCCATTAAACCGGAAAGATGCCAGATTTTTGGAGTGAATCTTGAAAAAGTTCCAAGCTTTCTGGATCTATTGCTTGACCGTACTCATTCCCGGGTTTGGATTATGTAGTTTTCGGTTTCCTAATAAAGAGAGGTTTCGTCTTACTCTTATGATGTGAGAAAGAAGATGGTTACTTTGTCTCTGAGGAGGGTGTCTGCAACTGCGATGGGGAAGGAGTTTTTGTACAGGTCTGTCATGGTTGTATTGTTGTTTCGGGTTTCTGCATTTGCACTGTAGGTTGTTTCTGGACCAAGAAAACGCCATTTTCAGATTTGTAGGTAAGTGAACGACGTGTAATTTGTTTGTGGAATAATATTGTCATGTTTGGTTTTACACTTTCGGCTCCAAGTGCATTCTGATGCAAATTTAAATGGTATGCGATCATAGTCGAGTGTACGTTAGAATTACTCCGGTTTAGTTACGTTTTGGTTTCAAACCGGAATTATCGTTGGTACGTACAAAACCGGGATAGTGTTGATTCAGTAATTATCCGTAACAGAGAGTGCTGTCTGAAGGGAGGAGGACGACAATGGTGTCCATGTCTCTCTCGTTCTCTTCTTCCATCTGTTCGTCTCGTCTTCCTGATGGAAATAGGATAATTCGTTCCCAGAGAAACTTGGGCTTCATACGGTGCGTTTTGGCGGCTTCTTCATCTTCTTCGGGAGGTGCTACGAAGAAGAGGCTTTGGAAAGATGGAGAATTTCATGGAATCACGGAGCCAATCGCCCCGAGACGAGGACCGATCAAGAACGTGAAGAAGAAAATGGAGCGAAAAATCAATTCCAAAGCATGGGTCAACACCGTCACCGAGACCTTGTCTGATCTCATCGCGAAAAAGCAGTGGTTCCAAGCCCTCGAGGTCATTCAATTCAATATCTGTCTTTTCTTTTCCGGTTCAGAGAAACTCGAACTTGTTATCCCAAATTTCCGAATCGAAGTTATCTTTGGTTGCATATCAGTTGTAATTTAGGTGAAAATGGTGTTCTGAAGTTGAATTTGTTCTGAAAAAATGGCGGCCTCTAGCTTCTGTTGTGTGGGTATCTCGGTGAAACATGAGTTGCTTCAGTTGGGTTGTTGTTGTTGTTGTTGATGATGATCTTAGGCTTTTGCCATGTTGAGGGAGCAACCATTTTACCAACCGAAGGAAGGAACTTACATGAAGCTACTCGTTCTTCTCGGCAAATCCGGACAACCCGTACGTGCCCGCAAGCTATTCGACGAAATGCTTGAAGAGGGATTGGAACCCACGGCTGAACTCTACACTGCTTTTCTCGCGGCTTATTGTCGGAACAATCTCATCGAAGAGGCTTTTTCGATTCTTAATGAAATGAAAACCCTGCCTCGATGCCAGCCCGATGTATTCACGTACAGCACGCTGCTCAAAGCCTGCGTTGACGCTTCTCGGTTCGACTTAGTCGATTCATTGTATGTGGAAATGGATGAGCGTTTGATAACTCCAAACACCGTTACACAGAACATAGTTCTAAGTGGGTATGGCCGGGTGGGAAGGTTTGATCAGA
Organism: Tarenaya hassleriana; assembly: GCF_000463585.1. Taxonomy (NCBI): domain Eukaryota; kingdom Viridiplantae; phylum Streptophyta; class Magnoliopsida; order Brassicales; family Cleomaceae; genus Tarenaya; species Tarenaya hassleriana. Next base: position 2,299,112 of record NW_010966177.1, on the reverse strand, counting down.
TGGAGAAGGTTTTGTCCGAGATGCTGGAGAACAAGGAGTGCAAACCGGATGTCTGGACTATGAACATCATCCTCAGTGTTTTCGGGAACATGGGTAAGATCGACATGATGGAGAAGTGGTACGAAAAATTCAGGAACTTCGGGATTGAGCCGGAGACCCGGACTTTCAACATCTTGATCGGTGCTTACGGGAAGAAGAGAATGTACAACAAGATGTCGTCGGTGATGGAATACATGCGAAAGCTTCAGTTTCCATGGACAACAGCCACTTACAACAACATCATCGAGGTCTTTGCTGATGTCGGGGACGCCAAAAACATGGAGTATACGTTCGATCAGATGCGTGGAGAGGGCATGAAAGCGGACACGAAGACCTTCTGCTGTCTGATAAATGGATATGCAAATGCAGGTCTCTTCCACAAGGTTATCAGTAGTGTTCAGTTAGCTGCTAAGTTCGAGATACCCGAGAACACGGCGTTTTACAATGCGGTCATATCCGCCTGCGCGAAAGCCGATGACTTGATGGAGATGGAAAGGGTTTATGAAGGAATGAAAGGAAAACACTGTAAACCCGATTCGAGGACCTTCGAGATTATGATCAAGGCGTACGAGAAGGAGGGTATGAATGATAAGATCTATTACTTGGAACAGGAAAGTCAACAACTTTCAGATCTTGCTCTGTAGAGAAAGTGAATCTTAAGGACAAAAACTGGACTGATGTCAAGGTTGGAGCAGATAACCATTGAGGAAAAGTAGGCATCCTCATCATCGTCATCATCATCATCATCATCATCGTCATGTTCATGTCTGGATAGGATGTTTGAAGCATAAAAGGGATGAAATCAGAAATTAGGGATTTTGTGACTAATTGTGGAGAGAGCGAGAAGGGTATTTTATTTTTTGTATTTGAACTGGGAGAGAAGGAAAGAGTCTTACGTTGTTATTTTGTAATCCACTTTTGTCTCTTTGCATTATCTTATAAAATCGGACAATATCTTCAAGAAAATCACTGGAAATCTCAACGTACAGTTACATGAAAATGTACAGAAAAAACTATATAAACCCCCTCAAAGCCCCTCCGTTCCAAACATCTCTCGTCACTTCCACAACAATGGAGAAGTCCATTCCCCCTGTGTTTCTTCTTCTTTTGTCGTTTGTTGTCTCTTCTTCTGCAGCCATATTGGGAGATGTTCCTCTGAACTACACTCATGTCTGCGACCCTGTCAGATTCACGAACATCGGATTAGACATGTCGGAGTACACTTACTGCGACAAGTCTCTTCCTTTCGACGTGAGGGCCAAAGACCTCGTGGCTCGGATGAAACTCTCTGAAAAGGTCGAGCAGATGGGTGATAAAACCACCGGCGTGATGAGGATCGGTCTCCCGGCCTACGAGTGGTGGTCTGAGGCTCTTCACGGCGTCTCTGACGTCGGTGGCGGCTCCACGTTCGGTGGCCCTGTCCCCGGTGCCACCAGCTTCCCCCTCGTCATCAACTCTGCCGCCACTTTCAACCGCTCTCTCTGGAGGAAGATCGGAGAAGTAAGTTCGAGTTTTTTTTCGCCCGAGAAAACGCTTCAAGTTTCGATACAGATTCTGATCAGTAATGTTCTGAAAACGTTGTTGTCTTTTTTTTTTCTCGGTTTTTGGCAGACGATCTCGAACGAAGCCAGGGCAATGCACAATCTGGGACAAGGCGGGTTAACGTTCTGGAGCCCGAACATCAATGTCGTGAGGGATCCGAGATGGGGAAGAACCTTGGAGACGCCCGGAGAAGATCCTTACGTTGTCGGGAGTTACGCCGTTAACTTTGTCAGAGGGCTACAAGACATTGAAGGAACTCTAAACACTACAGATCCAAATTTCAGACCGTTGAAAGTCTCTGCTTGTTGCAAGCATTACACGGCTTATGATGTCGATAAGTGGCTCGGTGTTGACAGATACAGTTTCGACGCAAGGGTAAGGAAACGAAACCGAAATCATCTCGATCGATCTCGTTGTCTCTGATAATCTAAAGCTGAAACGTTTTGTGTTTTTTCCTCCGATGTGGGATTGTGAATGAAGGTGACAGAGCAAGACATGATGGAGACGTTTCAGCCGCCATTTGAGATGTGCGTGAAGGAAGGAGATGCGAGCAGTGTGATGTGTTCTTACAACCGCGTCAATGGCATTCCCACTTGTTCCGACCACAGGCTCTTGAAGCAAACCATCAGAGATGACTGGAACTTGCATGGTTACATCGTTTCCGACTGCGACTCCATTGATGTCATCGTCAAAGCTCACAAATGGCTCGATGACACGTACGAGGACGCCGCGGCACAATCCCTGTTAGCAGGTACTCTGACATAACTCAGCAAAAAACACAAACTGGATCTGACCCAGAAGGATTTGATCCGAGTTTTCCATGGTTTCAGGTCTTGATCTGGACTGTGGAGGTTCATACAGGAAAGCCTTAGCAGGAGCAGTCTACCAAGGTCAGATCAGTGAGTCCAAGATCGACGAGTCACTAACGAACCTATACATCGTACTGATGAGGCTCGGCTTCTTCGATGGTCGACCCGAGTTCGCGTCCCTGACCAAACCCGACATCTGCTCACGAGCCGCCATCGAGCTGGCCGAGGAAGTCGCCAAAGAAGGGATCGTGCTCTTGAAGAACCACAACGACACGTTGCCACTGAGCTCAAGCCAGTACAAGAAACTAGCTGTGGTCGGACCGCATGCTAACGCCACCGAGGCGATGATCGGAAACTATGCCGGCGTCCCGTGCCGGTACATATCGCCTATCCAGGGCTTCTCCTCTTACGCCGAGGTGACCTACGCGACCGGTTGCGGCGATGTACTCTGTAAGAACGCCACGATGGTTTTTCCGGCGGTTCAGGCCGCGGGGAAAGCGGACGCCACGGTGATCGTTGCTGGGCTTGACTTGACCGTGGAGGCTGAGGATTTAGACAGGATCGATCTTAACCTACCTGGGTATCAGGAAGACCTCATCACTCAGATCGCCGAATCGGCGACAACTCCGGTGATTCTTGTGATCATGTCCGCCGGAGGAGTCGACATTACGTTCGCCAAGGACCATCCCAAGATCAAAGCCATTCTCTGGGCCGGTTACCCTGGTCAAGAAGGCGGCCGCGCCATTGCTGACGTCATCTATGGAAAATACAACCCGGGTACGTTCTTATCCATGAAAAGCTTCAAACTTTCGAAAATTGGAGGATTGAACTTTGGTAAATATATAAATCTGAGGATACCCATCTTCTTATGCCCGAAAAAAGTTTCAAACTTTCTACGATTGAACGATTGATCTGTCTAAAGATCTCATCTTTTATATGATCAAATCTTGTATCATGTTCAGGTGGGAGATTGCCACTGACATGGCACAAAGCCAACTACGTGAACCAGCTTCCCATGACGTCTCTGAAACTCCGTCCCGTCGACGAATTCGGGTACCCTGGCCGGACGTACAAGTTCTTCAACGGCACGACGGTGTACCCATTCGCGTACGGACTGAGTTACACCGAGTTCAAGTACCAGACATCTCGCTCCGACCAGATCATCCCGGTCAACATCAAGATCGCCAAGAACCAGCACTGCCGCCACGTGAACTACACCGACCCAGAGGTCGAGCCCAGCACCATCTGCCCGTCGGTCGTGGTGGAGGACCTGGCGTGCGAGGAGACGGTGGCGGTCCGAGTGGGGGTGCAAAACGTGGGGAAGAGAGACGGAGGAGAGGTGGTGATGGTGTACTCGAAGCCGCCGGCGGGGATCAGAGGGGCCCACACGAAGCAGGTGGTGGGGTTCGAGAGGGTGTTCGTGGGGGAAGGGAAGACGGAGAACGTGAGATTCGAGCTGAACGTTTGCAAGAGCTTCGCCATTGTCGACGCGGTAGGGTACAAGGTGTTGCCGTCGGGAGTTCACGGCGTTATGGTCGGAGACGGAGACAGAACTGTGAATTTTCAGGTTAAGATCAATTATCATCACTGACCCGAATCTTTAGGTAAAGAGTTTCATCACTCTTGTGTAATCGGATTTTCCTAAACGTTATTAATAAAAAGAAATGTCATTTTAATACTTTTCTTTTTAATTTCCCCAAACCCCTCTCTCCCAAAATTAGTTATTTTTTTGTAGGTTTTTTCAAAATTCGATTAAATAACTAAAAAAGAAACGCTGAATATTAGCCCATGAGATAAAGTAATCGGACCAATGGGCTTTTATGCGTTAGGGGGTATATTTGGGTTTTGGTTCAAATCATTATTTATCCGAAACATAACAAATATTCGTGTTCAAATTCAAAACATTATAGCTTCAAATGAATTGCTTGCCCAAGGTTGGTGGCATTCACGAAATTCAACCAAATTCAATAATATATATATAAATAGTTTTATACAAATTCCTTTTAATTTTTTAAATATAGAAACTGCTACATTAAACCTTGACAATATCCAAATACATATATAACAGTGTCCAAATCAAATTAAATAACATGATCACATTCCAAATGAATTATTATTGCTCAACCAAAACAGAACAAGCCGTGAGGGACACGACACGATGCCGTGACTACCAAGAAATCTTCTATGCCTTTGCCTCATTAGTCATTACCATACCAAACCAAATCCGACACGAAACAGTGTTCTTCCGAACCAAATCCCTTTATTTGTCTTTATTATTCCTTTGTGTTGACAGTTCATTTACAGAGTCAAATGTCATTTTTTTTAATGTACAGCGACGTCAGAGAACAACAAACAAACAAACAACATTATTCACAGCAACAAATGAAAGAAATGGATCTTGAAGAGTGTTCCCCAATTGCTTATTTGGTTTGAGTTTTGTTAGGAGAGAATGAGAGTCAGCCGAAGGTCTTCTCTGTGCTGTAACACATGTATAGGAACCCGTCTTCGTTCTTGAAGTTGTTGTAGACAGAGTCCATCCGACCAGCTGCACACGTTTGTTTTATCAATCGGGTCAGGATGCAACGTGAACTTATACGGGAAACAAGGATATCGATAGAGGAAAGAGAGCCTCGGAAACGTGTTTTACAGGACACAAATTGGTTGTCCGGCGTGTCTACAGAAACAGCAAGGAATACCGGTAGAAGAAAAGGGATATGCAATCTGTCTGGAAAGGAGAATGCAGGTACATGGCGAGAAATAGGAGAATGCTTACCGGTCTGAGGTAACGTGTTCTGTACAAAGACGAAAAGAGCTTTTGCTGGATCTAACTGTAGCCTTTTGCTCAAAATGTGGATGAACTGCCCAACAGTCATGTCACGCGGTACCAGGTATCTGCAGGTATAGATCAAGATTGATCAAATGATTCTCCGTCAATAAACAGGGAAACACATGAACAACTGATATGAGTTTTGTCTACTATCTGTATGTTAGGAACTTACTTGTTCTTCTCCATGTCAGGAAGGTCTGTGTTTGAGTATTTCTCGATGATCACCTGCAATGTACAAGTGTGATTTCATAAAGTGGATAGACAGAGAGTTTGTATAACGGCCATACACAACGCACTATGATAAAATGATGGAAGATGAGTACCAATGCAGGTACAGGTTCTCGCTGGGAGGCAAAGAATACAGAAGGAAACCAAAGTAGCTAGCCATGGCTGAGCAACAAAACAGAGATTTTCGTCTACAAGTTTGGGCTGAGAAAGAAATTCTGGCCTCTTCATAGGATATTAATGATCTCTGACAATCCATAGTCAATATATCAAAGATCATCAAGGCCATCATGCTAGCTAGATACAGGGAGCTCAAGGAGATCTCAGGTGATCAAAGCATTGTCACCCATACTATATCACGAAACTCAAACTCGGGTTTGCAACAAAAAGTTCTGATAATGAATAGCCTTGTCAAAAAACACCGAAGTCCAGATTTTGAGTCGATTAGTAAAAGACCAACATAATGGAACGAAAACAATTTCTTATCAGGGAGATTTTCTTATTACACGTTCTTCCTGCCAGAGAAACGCCATGCCCTTCGAATCTTAGCATTCAATCACTCGTGAAACCATCTTTACATTATCCAAATAAAGAAGGGCCTCAATTTGACGCAAGTTCAAAATGATATGAACTCTCAGAAAATCTGATACCCGAAATTGGACGAATATATTTACATACGCGTGTATCCATATCATCAATTCAAGAAAGCTAGGAGAAAAAAGACGAACTGCTTCTTCTACCATCGTACGGCAAGTCAACACGATAAACGAGAGAATCAAAGAATCTACGATTCGTGTAAAATTTCAGCGAAAACAACTCACCGGAACTCTATCTGGGTATTTAGCAATGATGCTCCTAGACTCGTTCACTCGTTCATCTGAAAAATCTAACACCACCGGTCAAAACTCAGAAAACCCGACGAATTTCGCTCGCGCACATTATCGCGGGCAAATCACAGAATCATAAATGAGGAAAAAAGAAAAAGGAAATCCAGAGACGAACCGAAAGAGAATCGATCCTTGAAACACTTCACTTTCCCCATGAAATTAATTTCTGGCGACAGATTCGTTCGATCGAAGCAAATGCTCTACAGAGCAGAATTCGTGTTTTTTTTCCCTTCCTTTTTTTGATTTTTTCGCTTTGCTTCTTTGAGAAGAAAAAGATGAATTAGAAATATATAAGGAGACGGCAAACAAGTAGTAACCGCCACGCAAGTCACATGAATTCCCACGTGGCAGCGGCCCATTGGGTTTAAATTATGGCCCAATGTCATATCCCCGGCCCATTTTCATATATCCGCCGCGTTGACCCCGTTTGACTTTTGCAGGATATAATAAAATAAATTTATATATTACGGTAACACAAATATTTAGTCATGAAAACTGATATTCACATGAACAACCAGTTCTATATATATATATAGTTTTTTTCTTAGGGAAGTTTGGATTTTTAGTGATATTTTAAAAATATTAATGATTCTATAAGGTAATGTAAATGACAAATTGGATTAAACAAAAAAAACAAGACAAAACTTGTTCTTCCAAAAACCTTAAAAATATGAACAAAATTAGTTACAAAGAAATGTTTTTCATTTGCAATTTACAAAACATCATTCTCTCTCTCTCTCTCTCTTTTGTATAACTTTCATCACTAAATAAACTGAGTTCATTGTTAACAACATATTCTCAAGTAGCCATCCTCTGTTCCAACGATGAACAGTCTCGAGAAGGGTAAAACATTAACCGTTGATAACACCGATTTGTTCCGTCCTCCGGTCTCCCCAATGCTCAGCTTCCGAGGCTCTATCCGATACTGCCCGTCCTGCAGATCGATCGAATAGGAATTAAACCGAGTATTTCTCGATACAATTTCAAGAAACCGACTGAAAAATGACTCAATGATCAAGTTCTAATACTTAACTGCACATAACCAATGCATTCAAAGGCGTATATGTATTTCCTTTACTGTTTCTGTTTCTGTTTCTATCCGAACGAGCTGACTGTTCTATTTGATTGAGGTTTTGGTCCGTAGTAAAAGAAAACATAGAGCTATATAACACAAAACATGGGAGGGTTTCTGTTTCCGGATTAAAGTTGTAGTTAGGGTTTAAGGGAAAGGAAAGGTACCTCGTCAGGAGGCTTTGATAGCGAGAAAATCCCGATATTGCTTCTGGAGATGGAGATAACATCTTGGCCCCAGACCGAGAAACCAGACACTCCGTCTTTGTGGCCTCTGAACACAATAGGCTCCGGTGTCCAGCTCCTGTTTTTTTTTTTTTTACCAGAGAGTTGGTGTATATTTTCTGCTATATTTACTAATTCTTATAGCCAACTTATGAATAAGTGTTTCATACCTCCTCAAATCCCAGACCCGTAAAGTCTTGTCATGAGAACTGGAAACGAGAAGATGGCTCTCGGGTGCAGCCAGCTGCGAGAAAAAAGGCGAAGATGAGAGAGAGTCCATGTTTGGTGTTAAGCGTATTTTCATTTTCGTAATGGCAAATCTGACTTTACCTTTGTCACGTATCCATCGTGAGCTCTCCATGAAGAAATAACATGCCCGCTCCTCACATCATATAGCCTACACTGGCCAAAACTCAAGCCAGCTGCAATCCAAGACAGTGATCCTGAAGCCCCGTCTCCTCGGCTAGTATCCGACCCTCCTGAACATAACGCAGATACAAGAGATGGAAACCCGGGCTCAACAGTTTCACCCCTCCAAATCTGAAGCTTCTGGCCTCGGACTACATCAATGAATCTGCATGGTAACAGCTATACATATAAGAAAATATTCGGATGAGCGAGAAAGTTACAAGCTTCTCTCGTAGTTAATTGCTTCATCCACAGTCCAGAGGAAAATACTCGCCTGAGGGCACCATTCCCAGTTCCAACAACGAGCTGATCCGCGTATTTTAAATAGTGCATACAAGTGTACATGTTCCCATCAAAGATTCCACTTGACAGTGAATGAGAAGTGTGTCTGTTACCCTGATCATAGTTAGTTCTTGAAGAAGAAGAGGAGGAAAGTTGATCATGATCCGAAGGTGACTCGGAGAATAAGGATATCTGTTTTCCTGTTTGGCTATTCCACACATGTATAGTTCCATCGCAAGATGCTATCTTTCCGGAGGATGACATAATGCTGATGTCATTAACAACCTAAAAATATGCAACAAACAGTCAGACGGGGCATCCTCAATACCTTGCCGGTATTCAGTTCTTCAAAGAGAGGTGAGAGAATGATATAAGGAACGAACCTCTTCATGGGCATAATACGCAGATATGCGACTTAAGCTTGCTAGTTCCCACTTCTGAACACTTCCTTTGAACCCTGGGTCAATACCCGCAGTGAAAACTGTACACTCATCTTCACAAACCGCTAAAGATCTTATAGCTCCACGATGGGCACGAACAGATGATACAACGGACATTCTAATTTTCCATCTATGCTCATCTTTAGGGCTCCCAAAGCGACCTATCAAGTCAGGTCCATCCCAACAAGCAACTGGACTAGGAAACCAGGACCACGGTTCACGTGCCAAATGGTTCAGAACTGGTTCTTGTCCATCAACCGGGAGATGTGTTTGAGATTTCAAGTTTTTGGAACATCGTACCCCCTGAGATTGTGGAACTGACCATCCAACCCCATTCAGAAGCACTTTAGGAGTGTGCTTAGATGTGGAGCCTTTGCTCAACGCATGTCTGGCACTAGAATTCTCCAAACCATATCGAGAAGATCCTCCTGTGTATTCCCACTGAATCACAATAGATTAGATAAATAAAACATATACGTATATTGCTTTTATGATTTAAATGTATCATAAAAAACACAGGACTTCTTCTTGTAGGAGGATGGCTTACCTTCCAGTTGTGATGCCTTAGCAGATATTGCTCAAGGAGTAACCAAGTTGGACAACCCTGACGTAGCTTCTCCATACCAAGAAGAGAGGCAAAAGAAGGATAGAGAAGCAACCTGTAGATGCTCTAGCATAATGAGCACATAAAAAGATTAATAAATAAAATATTGAAAGTCATCCAAGTGAAACACGCACGCAAGATCCATACGGCTTTTGATAGGAGATTCTTCGTGGGTATTAGATTCATTAGCCCTCATTTTCCACTTCAATGAACCAGAATCATCTGTGGTTTGCTTAGAGAAAGCAAACTCATCAAAAAGCTCCTTCAACTGCGGCAGCACATGCAATGCGGTCAACTCTTGTCCTATCCGCTCACAAATTGACATTAGTGAAGTTGCAGCAAGCTGGAAGATTGAAAACAGCAAGAGATTAAGAAAAAATTTAAATAGTTAATGCAGTTCATGTGAATGGAACAGGCACTAAAGGACTATAGACGAACCCTGATAGAAATCGCAATAGTTACATATGTTGAACATCAGAAATAGTAATACCAACAGAATTTTATACTAAAAACAGTGGGACACTAAGTTCTTGATTATTTATTCAATTCCTTTCCATTTGCTCAAGTGTTACTGGTATGACAAAAAAAAAGGAGATTCCAAATACCTGAAGGACCCGTAACTCTAGATTTTTCTGCATTAGAATCCTCACATGCAGGCACAATCGATCCTGCATTATGATAAGACAAAACAAAAGACCAATAAACATCGACCTAGCAATGAATATAAGCCTACAGTTCAAACATAAAAAACAAAAGAGAAAATATACTTTGGTCAGTTCCTGAATGAGCAACTCGTCAGATACAAGCACAAGTAGACCGTTTAGCGTTGTTAGGCAATCGGTCAGTGCCAAAGAACACCAGCTATGAACAGGCTCTGGTTTTTTCATAGAAGAAACATCGATAGAGAAGCGAGCAACATGTTCAAGCAATGGCAGCATCTGATTGACAATGAACTTCTCCCCCAAAAGTCGACCTGAAAAAATGCAACACAAAATCATCTGTAAGCAGAGAATGAAAATTTCAGATAGGGCATAATCATGTGAACCAATAGAAATAGTGTACCAATTCTAACCAGCACATCAATCCCATCAGGGCAGATCCCTTTTCCAAAGTAATTAATTAGAGGCAGTATAGTCTGTAAACAGCAAAAAGTCAGTATCCAAAATATAAATTAAGAAACGAATCACAAATTAACGACAGAAGGAATAAACAAAAAAGCCTTGGTGGGTGGAAGAAAAAGAAACAAGATTTCTTGTCTGACCTGATGGACTGTAACAGGGACGCCAAGCTCTTCGCTGGAAACAATCAGCAGCACAGACGCAGCAGAAGCAGAGATCTTCTCTGGAGGATTATACAAATTTGATATGACCAAAGGATGGATCACTTCGAGATATACTTTCTTTCCTATCCGGTCCCATAGTTCCCTCACAAATGAATCTTGAAGAAGAGAAACTTTTAGATGCGAGTAACCTGCAGTCTAAGCATTTGAGAATTGTTCAGAGATAAGAATTTCACATAACGAAAAACTCAAAACTCTTGGAAAAAGTGGGAAGATATATCTAAGAATTCCACAGTGAACCAAAGCATAAACCAACATTACGAATACCAGTAAAATCTTCTGGATAGACGGCAAGACTTGTGCCTCCACTGCTTTTGGTGTTAAATATCTTATAAGTTCCTTGAGAAGTACATAAGCCCATTCACACTCCTTGTCGGATAGAGGTGCTGTGACCAGTGGCAAACAGTAATCAGTACATATCTCAGCCGCAAATGTTCCCATTGCCTTCAAGGCTCCATGTTTGGAAAAACTAGCAGCATAATACAGACGTGTTCTATGCTTGGCCAAGAGGTTAAGTGGCGCAGTAAATAGGTAAACTGACTTCACTGTTGCTGAGAAATACGGAGAGTCCAAAAGAGTCTTCGCTGAAGGCCTCCTAAATGTTTCAAATTGTAGAGAAAAAATAGTTATGCACAAGCGAGCTTTGTTCATCGGCAGACCGCCCAAATAAAATTGCATAATGAAGTAGCGAAGAAAATCAAGTATCTCAAAACCAAAAATGGATTATAAGATACCTTCTCCAATCTTGTTCAATGCATGCTTCAACAAATACCTTTATAGGAGGAGGAAGTTTCTGGATCAATTCAGGTAAGACACCGTTTTCTAGATAGCTAGCCAATGAGACTGAGTTAAAAAGCGGTTTCCTCAAATAAAGTTCAGCCAAGATGCAGCCAACAGAGAAAATATCTTTTGCAATATCCTCGGAAAAATTTACTGAGTTGTACTCTTGCCGCCATAGTAACAACTCCTGCAATTCCACACGATCTTCATCTTTCACCTCTATTTTCTCTAGAAGATAATCCAGATTGATATCAGTTGGTAAAACATTGTTTTCTGAAGTACCGGGGAGATCAGTCAAGTCTTTGTTAGATTTCATGCTCGGTGACTCATACACCAGAGACTCCTGATGAAGGAGGTCATACCTGGGACTTAAATCCAATGCATGTTCAGAAAATGTGTAAGCCTCTTCAGATTCTTCCAAATACTCACCAGCTTCAAGGATGATGGTTCTTTCGTAGTCCAATCCACTGCCTTGAAATGTATGCATTTCTACCTCATTTCTGCTGTTTTCCTGCTTAAAGGAAAAACCTCGACGGATGGGATGAGGTTGGACAAATAACTGGCGGCGACCAATGGACCTTGGCTTTGTGGGCTCAGACGAAGACATCATAACATTCTTAGCAGTAATAGCCGCCTGTCCTGACATTTCGTAACCAAAAGTAATATCAATCCAGTGGTGAAGTCGAGATGAAACACGGGGGCTCTCTAGAGCATCTCGATGCAATCTAATGAACTCCTCAGGACTGCTCACCCAAGGGGGTACACCCAAATCAGCCATACTTGGGTGAAGTGAATAAAAAATGCGAGGATCACAATAAAACTCAGGAATGCACTCATCAGGGGTCCACTCATAAAGCCTTTGCATGTCAGAAGGATACTCATTAGGTTCATACACTGAACGAACTGCCGCTCGCAGAACAGTCAGTGGCAGCCTCCTTGCTTTGTAGCTGCAAACAGCCAGTTCAGACAGGCATTCATCAGATACATGATGAGGAATCTCGAACGTTGAATATGTGAAATCTAACTGCTCGTCTCCTTTTGCCAATCGCCATTTACTCTTCCTTAAATTCCGCCAGCCTGAGTCCCTATCATTATCAGGCTTTTTGCTGAAATCTATGACCCATGGCATTACTGGATGAAATGTGTGGTCACCCCACCTTCGCCCAGCCAGCTTGTTTAAGAAGAGTAGATACTCAAAATTACTTAGTTCTCCCCTCCACCATTTATCAAAGTGAGTCTGCCAGTCCAAATCTGAAGATAGCTTACGATCAGCATAAAGGTCATGCGCGTAACAACCATCACTACATAGAATTCTCCTTGAAGCAGAAAAATTGGAATCTTCAGAACTAAAATGAGGCTTGTCATAGATCTTTAGCCAAATCCACAGTGAATCAGTCAGCATTATTCTGGAAGGACGAACATCCCCATGGGAAATCTGGAAGCCATGCAAGTAAGCTAGTGCAGACAAAAGCTGATATACCAGAAATTTTATATGCCATTCGGACTTTATAGCATCGGGGCTAAAGTAGAGAATATTTTCCAAGGAATATGGGGCTTTGGGAAGCACCGAGACAACACAATCCGATGATGTCAATAATCCCAGGATAGGTGACACATTCGGATGCCTCAGGCATAGAGGGTCACTTTTCTCCACGAACAATGGTAACCCGAGAAGACGAAGGAAAGCAGTGCTTTCTTGCTCAGAAGCCTTTCCGTCGATAATAAGATTCAGAGAACTTAATACTTGATCTTCCACACACCCAGAAAGGAAACCAGAAGCAAGCTCTTGAAGACCAGAAGCAGAACATTTGCCAATTTTAGCAATTGGTGCAATCACACCAATCTTTTCCTGACAGGAAACACTATCAGAGCACTCACAAGTAGAACTTCGACGAGAAATGTCATCTGCAATTTCTTCGAAAGGCTGAGAACCATTGGGTGAGCAACTCAAATGCTCCCCACCATCACAATTTACATCTGCATTACAATCTTCCTGATCTCTATTACAGCTTCCGCCGCTGCAAAAACAGTTCTTTGTGTCATAGGTAGAGATAAATTGAAATATTGAGTACTGAAAACAAACCAAAAGAGTGACCATACACATATTTGGATAAACAACCATGTTCTTCCCTCTGCAGATACTCCAAAAGGAAATGGGGACACGCAGATTCACTAGAAGAAGCAGATGCTTCACCGCTAGAGTCAGAAACCTACACCACCATAACCAAAGCAGCTCTAATTCCAATTGTTCAACAGAACTCAACTCATGAAACATACGGAAGAACACTAATCCACATACCAGTCTCCATACATAAAAATATATAAATAACAGAGGAGGAGAGGGAGACCTCAACGATGGCAGCGGAGGCGAAGGGAAGCGGCGAATCGGACAGGCCAAAAGAGAAGAAGACCTGGTCGGAGAAATCTGACTTGATCCGTTGCTCGAGACAATCGAAGCAAAACTGGCTTGATTCAATCCGCATTTATCCTTCTTTTACGCTCCGCTTCGTCGCACCTTTTCCCGGTGGAATTCCGATTTGGAGCTCCGGCGGAAATCTGAGGGAAGAGAGGCTGGTTGAATCTTTCGGAGAGGCTCCTTCTGGACGCCGTCTCGCTTTCCCTTAAACGCACCGTTTCGATCCAACTCACTGGCCCCACGTCAACTTATTATTTTTATTTTTAAAAATACATAAAAACACAGCCAATTTCTGCATTTGTTTTCCTTTTTCAACATCAGAAATTTATATTTCAATAATTAAATTTCTGTTTATTTTATTGATCAATTATAAATTTTGAGTTTCAGATTTTATAGTTTGAGAATTGAAATTTATCTACTAAATTAAGATGATTTTTTTTAAAAATCATAGCTTGAAATTTGACTGAATTAGGGTTCATAGGTCTTGAGAAATTAGGGTTCTTCAGCGGTAGAATCTATTGACCCACAATTCTATACTAACTTCTCAGTTTTCTCCAGAGAGAGAATGGGAAGAAGGGAGGTGGAGGAGCTGAGCGAAGACGAGAGAAGAGCTCTGAGAGGAAGCAAATTCGCGCCTCTTCCCTCTATTTCTTCTTCTTCTTCTTCTTCCTCTCGCTCTCAACCCAGGTACCAATTTCATACTCTGCTGTTTTCTATCTCGGAATCTTCATCTTCTCGTCTTCCGATTCTACGATTCCAAATCGCTGATTTTTCGAACGCATCATTACACCACCACGGATTTCGCTCCACTGTGATATAGATTGGCGCATCCCGGTGGGCCCTTGAAGACGAACAAGGCCGCGGCTCTAGCGAAGTTCCTGGAACGGAAGCTCCAAGATCCTAATGGATTGGCTTCCATCAATCCCGATCTTGTCGAATTGGCCGTCAGAAACGCCCGAGAGACCGTTCTTTCAAGTGAGTATCTTCTGTTCCATCCTTTGGTTTGTGTTGACATAGCGAAATTCTCCGACATTGTTAGGTTTCCATTTGAATTTGCGATCAAGGGTTTAATTCCTTAGGGTTTTGTTGCTCGAACTGGATCAAGGGCATCGCTTATGGTGGTTTCTCTGAGTAGGAAAGACGCTGTATCAAATTGGAGCCATCTTGAAGTTGTGTTAAATGCAGGAAATTAATTCAAACCCAATTTAGCTCTGAGGATTGAGAAATTAGCTCATAGACCAGATTTTTTATTTGATGGATGGAAATCCGTATGATGGTTTCTTCACTGCACGAACGAGAGTAGAATAATCTCCTTTCCGTTTCCATTATGGAAAAGTTGCCTGTGCGGAGTTTTTCACTTGATCATATACGGCTGCAATTGAAAATTCCTCGAGCTTCTTCGGATGAACATGAGCAAAGGTGTAACCTTTTTGTGCTTCGATGGTGTCAGGTGGCACTTCGAATTCAGGAATAACTATTCAACATGTCGACAAATTCGAGGATGCCGAGGTGAGGTTCCTACAATCTTTATCTCTCGAACTGCTGTCCGAAAGGAGGAACGAGACTGTAAAGATATGTTCTGATCCATCGGTCCCTCCTCGAATTTGCTTCGTCTTTTGCAGGGGTCCTATGCCGAAGTTGAGGTAGAAACCTCCAAGCTCCAGAAGAAGAAGAAGAAGAAGAGAAAATTGGAGAAAAAGAAGACAAGAAAAGAGAAGAAAAAGAAACACAAGGTTTGTCTTCCTTGCCCGGCTTTCTTTTCTGTTGTTTTGCAATATCTGGTTTGTATTCCACTAGCTCTGAATTTTTTGGCACGTGGAAAACATTTTCACGCACACAGGTCACCATTGAATGACGAAGACGCCACAGTGAGAAGATCCAAGAAGAAATCGAATATTTACTCCTTTGATGCTAATCACAGTTTTGTTTGGAAATGGTTTAGCCGGTTATCTACCGGTAAGTAGAGTTAAACCGGTTTTTCTTCCAAAGTATTAGCAAAACCGAGCAGATGTCTGTCTGAAAGATTTTCTTCTGAAATGAATATATGTTGCTATTTTGGTTATCAAGCGACTTTTATTAACCGAATAGTTAAATCGCACCGAATTAGATATAAAATCAAATTGAATTCGATATAAAAATCGAACTGTTATAATTTTTGTAAATCTAAAAAAATTAAAACCGATTTGAATTGAAATTGATATAAAAATCCGAGCTGTTATAATTTTTATGTAATTGAAATAACTGAATTTGAATATAACCATGTTGGTATCATTTTTGACACTTTAATCGTAACCCTTTCCATTTCAAACCTTTTGCTATTTCCCGGTGATTATTTTGCATTTTGAAATCGCTCGAAATATATATCATATTAATCTCCCTTCCAATATTTATATTTTTTATAATAAAAAAAAAACTGTTGTTTAGTTAAAATATTCAGGTCGCCGACATTTGGTGGATGAAGATACGGATGTTATGGTCCGAAAGATCCCATGGGGAGATGACAGTACACGTTTCATGTAGCAGAAGCAACCTCTCTCAGTCAAAGCCTTCCATTTTTTCATTTACTCAACTTTCAACAATTACATCAAAACAACAGTTATTTTTATTATTATATCCAATATATATTTTTTCAATCAAATCAATGAAACTATCCCCATATCCAAAACCCTATCTTATAAAAAAAAAATAAATGGTTTCTATTTAATTTTCCAAATATCCGTCGAATTCACTAGTTCATAACAAGATTAAAAAAAAATGTAGAAAATTTTGTACGATTTTATATTATATTGTTGTAACACGATAATAAAATATTGTAAAATAAATATAGAAATTACCAAATCGGAGAAATAAATAATAGAAAATTGATATATATATATATATATATATATATTAATCGTGGTCACAACCTAGTAATTTACGCTATTCGGTAAAAATATTAATTAGAATGTAAGATTATTCTATCGGAATATAATTATAAAATAAACAAATATGAAATGCATTTAATTATATTTGGATTTCCATTATTGTATTTTTTTCACTTATTATATACATTATTTTTCCGGGTTTCTTCACCTACTACGCTAAACCGAGACATCTCATTTCGCTTGCTTCAGCAGTTCCATAGACAGTGACTTTAGAATAGATCTCAGCCGTCAGTTTTCAGACAAATGCTTTTGTAGCCGTTGGATTGGCCATTGCATGACCTATCAAGTGGCTTCCTTTTTTATTTTCCTACAAGGCTTTATTTATTATTTATTTGTCCTTTTAAGTGATGGAAGCAGTATTTTTCTTACAAGAACACAACCTATGCCACTCCTCACTCGCCCGCGTACACTTCACGCGCCTCAATAAATAGGTCACCCTCGTACCGTATATATGTATTTTTTTGGGGTAAATACGTGTTTATATATTCGAATTAAATTGAAGTTTTTGAAATAATTATATTGGTTTCGTATTGTTTTTTATATGATCTAGATGTTATTGTTTCAAACAAATTGAATATTAAAAGCATTTTCCTCATACAAATAATAATTTAAAACGTATCGATATAAACTTTTTTGAATCTTATATTTTATTAATACATATATATACACACTCATATTATTTCTAAACACATTCTTAGAAATATACATATGATTAAAATGGGTATATTTACTATAAAATATCATTATGTGTGTATATATTAAATATATTTACAGGATGGAAACGTTGTGTGTGTGTGTGTGATTCACGCTCTTTTAAAGAGCGTGTGGATAAATCTTCGTGTCTTATGCAAGAGATCGTAAGCGGAATTTCTTAGACACATTGTGTATTTTCTCATTGGGTGCAATAAATCCTTTTTTTTCTACCATTAAAAAATACAAAATTTCTCATGATAGAGGAAAAACCTCGGAATTTTATTTTTATATATTAATTAGTTACTTATATATAATCAATAAATTGTTTGTTTAGTCTTTTTTTTTTTTGGAAAACATAAAGACTCCACGAAACTCAAATTGCCTTTTTATTAAATATTTTTTGTTGATTATATGGAATGATTTAGTTTGAGTTAAATGTTTTTATTTTCGTTCGAAATTTTGGAAAAAAAATGTTTCAAAAGATATATGTGAATTATTCACATCCCAATTGAAATAATATCTATATAATATTAACTCAACAGTTTGTGATCCAAAGATAGATAAAATCATTCTTAATGTTATGGATTCGATTCCACAATTAATTGCGTAACTAAAGGCTGATTCCGGATATAGAAAAATTAAATGGGTCTTAAGTGAACCTCCTGTTTATAAAAAAAATATATATCTATATACTATTTAAGTATGTTGAAAACGTAAAAATGTAACGTATTATTTATATCAAAAAATTTCAAATATTGAAACTTTAAACATAGTAGATATTTAAATAAATCATTTTACAGAAATGTGCCAAAAAAAACTGGTGCATATACAAACATTAATTTAAATAAAAGAAATCGTTGTCACCAATAAATTCACAATGTGGCTTAGAATAATGTGACAATATATATTAATAATTTTATAAATATGATACATATGGGTTTCGTGTGTCGTTTTGCCCATACAATAAAAGAAAACAAAAAACAAAGTAGTTCAAAATGTTCACATCAAATAAATAAAAACATAAAATTAATTCATACAAGTACAATAATTATCTTGTTTGATACGGATTTGCATTCAAGCCCACGGATTCTATTTATGTCTGATTTATTTATACAATGCAGATTCTAAAAATTTTATAATTTATACTTTTTCTTCATAAATTAATTTTATACTCAACTTCAAAGAAATAAAAACGGATCAATGTTTTCTTCGTGCGTGCGTGTGTGTATATATATTTTTTTTGATATTTCATATATATAACAAAAACAAATAACAAATGTTTTTATTATATATATATGGGTTTTCTTCGCGCGTGTGTGTGCATATATAATATATATATATATGGGTTTTATTTTCTACGAAAGGACAACCTTGTCCTTGTCCCACAAATTCGACTTTTTTCCTCACGAAAGGCGTGTCATCGTCTGAGGGTCAATACTGTAATTACATCAATACCCATCGAAAGGGAAATAAAGAAAAAAAGAAATCATTTACGACCTATAATATAATTAAACTAAATACATCAATAAAATATATTTGAAGTAGATTAAAACTTGAAATAAAAACAAACATAGCCTTATAAAAACACCCAATTTAATAGTTTGCAATAAACCTGCTTACTAATTGAAATTTAATATATAAAAAAGTTAATATCGTCGATTACTAAATATAACCACCGCACTAAAAGGTGCGATTAACCATAGATATTAAATTACGAAACTAAAAAAAAATATTCCCGTCATTGACTTTGTATATTAAATTTCAATGTAGTAAAAATAATTAAATAAATGGAAAAAAGGCTTAAATATAAAGGGGGGGGGGGGGGGAG
>NW_010966177.1:2233659-2279405 GCF_000463585.1 Tarenaya hassleriana | reverse complement strand
AAAGGGGGGGGGGGGAGTCATTGATTATATGTTTGGGCGCGTAGATTAACCACCACCGGCAAAGCACCCACAAAAAAGGCGACCACGCATAAAGAAAGATCAAAACTTCCCATCACTTCCAAAAAGAAAACTCCTTGAGAAAAAAAAGATTAAATTTAAAAAGTAGACGAAATTTTCAGAGCTAAGCGAGAGATCGAAGCGACTCAGTTGTGCTGCGGAGGCGAAACCACGATCTGGGTTTTTGTAATCTTTCTCTTCTCCGTCTCACCTTTGTGGTTTTTTTCCGACACTCCCATTTGATTGGAGCTCGCACATTCGGAAGGGTTTCCTCCGACGGTGGTTGTGTCTCCGTCGGTGACGAGGTTAGGGTATAATGGAGCGGTACGGTCGCGCCGGAGAAGAAGGGTCGCGGTCGGATCCATCGCCGGAATGGTCCGCTCCAGGAGGTGAAACCGGCGTCGAAGGTGACGTAACGGTTCCGGCATTCTTCGTGCTCTGTCTGGTTAATGCTGATTTCTCGGTTTGATTAACGATTAGCCTTGTGAGATTAAGGTGTCCTTTTGTGGGTTTTTTCTTGTTTCCCTTCATTGCGTGTGTAGCTTCGATGTGGCGTCTAGGGTTGCGAAGCGGAGGAGAATCGTACCCGGAACGACCCGACGAGCCCGATTGTATCTATTACTTGCGAACTGGCGCCTGCGGGTACGGGTCGAGGTGTCGGTTCAATCACCCTCGAGACCGTGGAGCGGTGATCCCATTTGTAATCTCCCTTCGTTCTGCTCTTGAAATCACTTTCAGTTTCTGGGTTTTGATCTGTTCAATCAGTGACTGGCTCTGATGATTGATCAATCATCAGTCTCTTTCCCCCATTCCTGTATCCTCGTTTGATAGGTCTTTTACGCCTAATCGGACAGTAAATTCGAGGAAAGTTAAGATATTTGGTTCTAGGGCATTGTTTCCTTTTTCCGTTTTCTCCAAAATTCTAGGTCTTGATCTGTTTGATGCTTTCATTTGATCGTTTTGGTGTTTCTACTGCAACTTATGTGGTGATTTCAGGTCATGGGAGCTTCTAGAAGAGATGCAGGAGAGTCTATTGGACAACCTGTGTGTCAGGTACTAATCTTGATCATGTCAGTTGAGAGGCTTGACTGGTAATGACTTTGGATTCTGCAATGCACTTCGTTTTCGTTTCCACTGAAACAATAAACCCATCTGTGTTCTGTTCTGTCTATGAGATTGTATTCTGTTGCTGTTTTGTTTCCCCGCCTTCCTAAAAAATCCGCAAATGTATGCTTCTCTGCAGCACTTTATGAAGACTGGAACGTGCAAGTACGGTGCTTCTTGCAAGTATCATCATCCTAGACAGGGAAGCAGTTCGGGTAGTACCCCTGTGATGCTTAATTATATGGGATATCCATTACGCCTGGTTAGTAGTTTGATCACTCTTTTTGGGACTGGTTTATTGATCTTTCTTCTCCTTGATGTTGTGTGAATTCTTTAAATTTCTATTAACTGATAACAGGGGGAAAAAGAATGTTCCTACTACATGAGAACGGGTCAGTGTAAATTTGGCGCAACGTGTAGATTCCACCATCCCGTCCCGCCTGGTGTACAGTTGCCCTCCCCACCACCGCCACCCGTTATGCAGGTTTCCCCCATGGCTGCTCAGGCTATCTATCCAACAGTTCAGTCTCCATCTGTTCCTTCGTCCCAGCAATACGAGGTTGTTATGCCACGGCCTCCCTTTTTACCGGGTTCATATGTTCAAAGCCCTTACGGAACCATGGTTCTTCCTCCTGGTATGGTTCCATACTCAGGTTGGAACCCATATGCGGTATGTGTCATGCAAACCCTTTTTCGGTCTGTACTCTCTCAATCTTATCTGCATTCCCCTTTTTTTTTCTCGCGCTGAAGTCTTCTCCCTCCTATCCATTGTTGCCACTGCTGTAGGCTTCTGTAAGTGCCATACCCTCCACAGGCACTCAGCCATCTGTTGGATCGGGCTCCATTTACGGGCTTGCTCCGTTATCTCCTTCAGCTCCTGCATATACAGGACCATATCAGTCAGGGCCTTCCTCTGTGAGCCCTTCAAGTACCCAGAAGGAACAATTGTTTCCTCAGCGTCCCGGCCAACCTGAGTGCCAGTACTTTATGAGGACGGGAAACTGTAAATTCGGATCCTCGTGCAGATACCATCATCCTCTGGATGCGGTTCCTCCAATAACAAGTGTTATCCTCGGCCCTACCGGCCTTCCCCTCCGTCCTGTAAGTTTTTCTTTTTCACATTTTCTCACTATCCACCAATGTCTACCTATGACACATGTTTAGTTTGGCTTGAGAAACTTCAAAGAAGGCTCTGTTTCTGCTTGATCTGCATAAAATCAGCTTTGGCCATGAAAAGCAAAAAACTTTGGGTAAAATGACTTGCATTGATCAGTTTGGTACGAGAAGTTTCATACGATACTCTGTTTTCTCTCCCCCTCGGCTTAAAATCGGCATTACATGATGAAAAAGTCAGAGACTTTATGGTAGATTTTTCGTGATCATCTATAAAGTTTTGATTTTTTTTTCTCATCTGCACATGATAGATCTTCTTCTGCATCAACCTTTTGGTAGCTTGAAAACGAAAAACTATATCTTGCAGGGGACACCACTATGCACTCACTTTGCCCAGCACGGCACCTGCAGGTTCGGACCTGCCTGCAGGTTTGATCACTCCATGGGCTCGCTCAGTTACAGCCCTTCTGCTTCTTCACTGACCGACATGCCCGTGGCCCCCTACCCGGTGGGCTCCTCGCTCGGGACGTTAGCCCCATCGTCCTCCTCGTCAGACCTGCGGCCAGAGCTCATCTCTAGCTCCAGCAGAGAAATTGTGTCCCCAAAGACCACAACAAGTGGGTCCGAGACGGCTCCTGCCACTGTCTCATCCCCGACAAGTGGTCCGAGCCATCCAGAGCCTCCTGCTCAGACCGCTGGTGTCGACGGTAGCAGTAGCTTAGAAGCTCGGACTTCAAGCTAAGTGGCAAAAGTTCAAAGGCAAAAATCTCTGTTCCTCTGATATATATATATATATATATATCCCCATCCTTTTCCCCTTTTTTTTCCATCAAAACATCAGGAACATTTAAAAAATATTTTTTGAGCCGACACACGACGGAATCGGAGACCAAAAGCACCGGTCGATGTGTTCACTGCTTCGGACATATCTCCTTTTAGGTCTCCCTACCATGTCCATATAGTCAGTCTCCTTATACGGCCATCTCTCTCTCTCTCTCTATCTCTCTCTCTCTCTTCTCTTCTTCTTCATCATCTTCTCCTTTTTTTGGGTAAACGATTAAATAATAAATGGCCCTGTTTACAAATTCCTAGAAATCCCCAGTTATTATTCTTTCCAGAGATTAATTGAATCTGGGAACCATGTTAAGCCTCTCAGCAACAAGAAGAAGAAGAAGAAGATGATGACTGCAGTTTATCGGGTAAAGATGCTGGAGAGACATGCTGCTGAGAAAGACAGAAAGTAGATTCGATCATCGAACCATATGAGAATGTTACTCTTCTGTAATAATTTCATCTTCTCCCTGAAAGAAAAACAAAAAACAATATCATTTTGCGTTGCGGTTGGTTTCGAATGGTACATTCAGGACACTGATCTCGGGGATCTGTTAGATCATTATGGAAGAAGATATGTATTTGCATCGCAAAGATTCTATCTTAACGGGGAAGCCTTCAGTTCTGTTGGTGTGTCTTATCATCGTGGGAGATCATGGGTCCAACCCTTCAGAATATGAGGTCTGGTTTATCTGTTTTACGTGATTTGTAGATTATTGCGTGAGAGCGGTGGATTTACTCCGCACCTGTCGTGGTGGTTAAAAATTCTACATGAACTATGCATCTGTTTGTTAACTCTGTTGGCACTGTACGTAGTTTCCATACGGTCCTCTTAGATTTGACGGCTACCGTATGAAAAGAAAATACTTTGCGCAGTTGGTTGCGTATGAAATAACGCATTAACAGAGATGCCCATAATCCTTGAAAAACCGACGAGTTCCCTTCCTGCTCTCACCATTCAAGTGGATCGTGTCCGGACATCGTCCCCCATGATAAAGTACGTACGTGTCCGTACACTACATCCTAAGATCCTACTAAGTACTAATGTGTGCTCTTTCATTCATGTTTGCGACTGTTCATATCGAATGTACACACGCATACATTATTTATATGTGTATATATTATATATAGGTACGTAATTAATATGTGTGATTGTATCTTTATTGATTTGATAACAATGTATATTTGATACTCCCCCGTTTCTAAAAGAGTGTCGTTTTAGATTTTATCACATATATGTTCCTATGAAATCACACTCTCATTAATTTTTATTAAAGTTAATTTTTTTAATCAAGGGTAGAGTTGTAAATTTTCTTACAAAATCACCTAAAAATCTAAATTAAGAACAAAACATACTATATGTATAATGATATCTAATAATAAAAGGAGGGAGTAAAACGTTTGGAAAAGGGAGTGATGAATTTCAGTGAAGAAACCTTCGAATAAAACAAAATGGTTGGCGATCGATGTCGGAGCCTTCTCTTCTGTAGAGAAAAGTGAAGGCAAAGGAAGGGGACATGAAACAGTGATGCGCATCACACATGGCATTTAGACCAAAAACATCATCATGGCTTCTCCCCAATACTTAATCATTATACATATATATATATATATACATATATATATCCCAATAATAAGATTATCTAAGTCTCCAATATTTAAATGTCCATATAAATATTAGTGGGTGTCCCAATAATTGGTGACAAACTCGTTCTTAAAGTTTTGTGTTCGATTTTACTGGTGGGAATGGATGTAATTAATTTCTAGACCAAAATGGTTCATATATAAAAGGTCGTCTCTGACCTATGATGGATGTAGTTGGGACGAAGGGACGGGAACCAGGTTATATAAAAAATAAAAAATAAAAATATTAGTGGGTGTTTGTGCATGATAGAAAGTACGGTTGAGCGTTTCGGTTCGGTTCTTCGGAACCGAACCGTTAAGACGGTATTTTTTCCGATCCGAAACCGCTGTTATTTCCCGAACGGTACCATTTTGAGAGACTGAATTTTTCTGGAACCAGACCGAACCGAACCGAACTTTAAAAATCCCGAAAAACCGAATATTTTTAAAGGGAATCTATCATTTTTTTAATAAAACCCGGAACCGAACCGATACCGAAACCGAACCGAACCGAATATAATAAAAAATCCGATTGGTACCTATTTTTGTAAAACCTAAAGAACCGAACCGATTCATTCCGTCCCGAACCCGAACCGTTTCCCGAAACGCCCACCCTACTACAAAGAGTAGTAATGGACAAAAGTGCCTTTCTAATTTTCCGATACAACTCTTTCAACTAACCACAGAAGTAACACTTAAGAATCTACAAAATCTCATATTCCCTCAAGTACGAAAAATCAACCAAAAAAAAAGGACCTCATGATACATAAAATATTTAACAGCAACAATGACAGGCAGTACATATATGTATATGTATATGTATATATATAGAGAAAGAGTGCGTGTCAGAAGAGTGAGTAGAAGCCTGTGTCTGCAACTGCAAGTACATCTCCAAAAGAAGGAAACTGTAGTGAAGCAGCATTCACAGAAGAAGGAGAAGACGACCAAGAACAAAAATCTTGAGACATTACTGAGTAGTCATCAGCACCATTGATTTGGTTATGAACCTCCTCCATTGATGACATCAGAGCAGTATTGTAATTGCTGATCATGGCCGAGAGATCACAGGAACCAAACTGATCATTATTATTATCATCGTCCCATTGGCTCATCAGTGCTTTGCTTTCGTCGAAGCAACGAAACCCTTCGTTCGATTCGGAGGCTTTGGTCTCGTCGGTGTCTTGTGGCGGGTTCAGACAGTGTCCAGGAACAATGCAGTCCAAATAACCAGAGTTCGAGCTACGTTCTTGGCCGGATAACGAGAAAAAGAGGTTGTTTTCGTCGTCTAGAGATGAAGATAGTGATCCGTTCGAAGAGTTCTGTGGACTCTGAGACGCGTGGACGGCGTTTGACTGAACCGGCGTTTTGGCAAACGCGGCAGTAGGGGATGCGGTTTGGTGAAAGCTGTGTTTTGGCTCACGGTAATATTGTTTGTGGTGATGATGATCAATGACGAACTGGGAAGGAGCGTTTGGCAAAAGGGATTGGAAATCATTTCTGTGAGGGGAGACGACGAGAGAATGGAGATTAGGGTTTGTGAGGATGATGTGAATGTCGGCGGGAGTGTAACCGAAGTTGGTTCTTGCCTGAGTGCCTCTCATGGAGAGAGCGGCTCTGTCGTAGGCGAGAGCGGCTTCGTGAGCGGTGTCGAACGTTCCGAGCCAGTGACGCTCTTTCGTGGTTGGGTCTCTGATTTCGGCCGCGTACCGGCCCCACGGCCGCCTTCTGACGCCGAGTAACCGCCCCGGATCCGCCTGCTTCGATCTCCGGCCACGTCTCTCTCCGGTGGAAGGTTTTGCGGCATTTCTGTCGTTGTTGATCTTGCTGGTTGTGTCCTGGTGGATCAGAGCAAAACCCAGTTGAGTTTGGCATGTGTCGAAGGTTGCCAAGGGTTTATCTAGGGTTTGGGAGCTTGTCATGATCTTGTTTTTGGGAGGTTTTTTTTTAGGGTTTTGGAAGATGTTTTGAGATTACAAAGTGGTGTGGTATGATGAATAGGTTGCTCTTTGTGTAGATGATGGTTTCTTTGGAAGTGAAAGTGAATGTTATATATAGAAAGGCACGAGAGAGAGAGAGAGAGAGAGAGAGAGAGAGAGAGAGAGAGAGTAGGTTAGCTTTTGATTCAACAGTTTTCATTAGAATTATATCTTTTTGCTCCTTTTGGTTCTATATTTGTTGCTTTTTTAAAAAGAATATCGTGAATATCAAGTTGGACGTGTGTATGTATGTATGTATGTATGTATGTATGTATGTATGTATGTATGTACGTACGTACGTACGTACGTACGCACGCATAATACATGGATGGTTACTCAAAAGGCCTAAGAAAGGGTTCAGAAGAAGCATTAGAACCACTGCAAATATGGAATGGCTCACTCTCTCCAATCTTTATCTTAGCGTAACTAGGGGGAAAGGAACATTTTTTTTTTGCCGGTAAAACTCCAGCATTCTCTAAACCACGATTCGATATCCGAAACCCTAATTTTTCATAGTGAAGTTATTTTGGCATACCAAATTTTTTGCAATATTATATGATTTTTTTTAATTCGACAATATATATTCTTAAGTTTTGTTACCATTATCCAAGATTGGTTGGCTCAACTGTTTACAAAAAAAAGAGAAAAACTCTTTTTCAATCCAAATTCGAGTTTTCAATTGGAGAACCACATTCATATAAATGTAGTGGGATCAAAGTTCCGATCAATTTTTATATTATAAAAAAAAAGTTTTGTTACCATTAGATAATCCAAAATAGATCCTAAAAATATTCCTAGATAATAGATAAAATTAATTTGAGGTGAAGATGGTCGATGTACTGCGATGATACTTATAAAGTATAGTAGTAGTGGGGTTATCTTGATATCTAAATGCATGATGCAGACATTACATCATGTAACTTGAGCAAAAAAAAAAGAAAGAGGATAAATTAAAGAGATTAAATAAATGCTATTATAAAAGGAAAGAAGTAAACAAGACCAAAACATTATCTAGTGATCACGTGCAATATGCAATAACCCTACCTATGATTTGCCTCGAGGATCTATGAAAATTGGCACTTAGGAGTATGATTTTATAAATTAGTTTTGACTAAATATATAAATCCCAATCAATTAAAATACATGTAATTTGCATATAATGCCGAGTAGTGATCACATGCAAATTAGATTTTGATTTAAATTTCGTTTGTCTCTTTGTAATGGTTTTCAAAGGAGTGGTTGAAGAGAGACAATATTTCAATGTAACCAAACAAAAAATGACTAGAGAAACTATGGTGGGTTTGTGGACAAATCCACACGTTCATGTCTCGATCGACCCATGCAAATTTTGTGTTTGGTAATAACGGTGGATTTAAAAAATATATATATTATATACAATCTTCTAATTCAGGGTAATACATGTGAATACCGTCTTCCCACACACGGATGTAGCAATACACTTGGAAAATCAAATATATATATATATATATATACACATACATATGCCATATCATATTTATTAATTTAAATTTTTTGAAATAAATAGAATAACAATAACATATATATAACATTTTTTTTGGACTAAACGTGTTAATATTCCGCATAAAAGTTATTGAATGGTGTTTAGATAACGGTTTCGCCAAATGTAAAACCGCTCATGTCATTCACAGTCTACATATACAAATATTAATAATTACATGTAAATTTTATTTCATATCATGCCTGCTGCATGTATGATACAAAGACTGGTGTAAAAAAATATTATTTTTTATGGTAATTGGACGTGACAAATTTATATCTGTCACGTAGATAAATGATGTTTTATATAGTACTCTCAATTGGTAAAACATGTGATTTGGTTACAATGTAAATCGATATAAATTTGGTGTGTAAATAACAATTAGAAGGGTCTCTTAGAACAATATTTGGACTGACCCCCCAAAAAAAGGGGTAATAGTCAAATGGAAGTGATCGGAAAGCAATAGCACCAATGTTGGGACATTTCTTTTAATTTCCAGCCGGATTATTATATTTTAAACACATATACACATAAATATGTGTTTCTTGTGCTGGTCGTGATTGAAATATGTCAAATAAAGTTTTCAACTTATATAAAAAGAATTACATGATATATATATATATATATAATAATGTGTTCATCATATACTATATTTGAATGAAAGATTTCATCTTAACAAAAAGTGCCATCACGGAAAGTGCGATGGCCTCCTTGTATTAGGGGTTGGCAATGTAAAAATAATATTTTTCTATCATAAAAATGGTCAAAAAAGTATTTTTGTAATGTATATTTTTGTTTTTTAAAGTTTTTCAATTTTGCCCTTTTGGCATTTTCTTCTCGTTGTGACCCATTTGCTCATTGTCTATAAATAAAAAAAAAATGAAAATGTACCAACTGATAGGGTGTTGTTCTCGGGATCCTTACTCTAAAAGTTACTCCCGGATCTGAGGGGATGTAGATTGAGCCGAAAGTTCAGATGAACCTCTCGGTTATAGAAAAAACATTAGTTACGTTTACCATAAATACCAATTTTTTTTTCTAAAAAATTCCACAAACATAAAATTGCAATTAACCAATAAGAGAAAAACAACAAAAAATATTTACAATGACAAAAAAAATTGATATCACAACCAGCAACCAATGCATATACATACACAAATACAACATATAACAAAAAATCAAATGAATTTAAGTATTTGACGTAATATTCTATATTTTTTCCCGGTTAAGCCACTTGATATTTTAAAATTTTAAATGTTTACAGTTTACATGTAACAAGTTCAATTAATTTTTTCTTGATATTTTTAAATTTTAAATGTTCCCGGTTAAGCCATTTTGAGTTTCAATCATTTTTTTATTTTTCAATTTTATAACTATTTATTTATTTTTATAGAATTTTATAAAACTACATCTATATCAAAATTATATAGTAGATATAATATATAATTATATATTGTCCGCCGATTGATTGGTTTTTTAATAAATTCCAACGTAACCATCTCCCAGTAAACAGTGTCCTAAATGTAATGATTAGAATAAAACAGATATCACTAGGTCCAGGTATTTTGTTTTATTATCTTCATCATTTTAATAATATATGAACTTATAATCTAAGAATTAGAATCTCGTCACCCTTTTGACTCCTCCACTGAGATTTGAACTCTGACGTGGGACAAGCTTCCGTTTGACCATTTTCAGTGTTTGCAAAATATTTTAAATATTTTCGAATAATAAGACCTTGATTTATAATTACAACACTATAATGGATACATTTATTAATCAGCCGGGCGATCCTAACGTTGCATTTCGTTACGGATAAAAATCACGTGAACATATTGAGACATTATTTTTCTGTCGTAATATACATTTATATTATGTAATTCTCCTTTTAAAAATATTTTTTTTGGTTAAACTTTAAAAATAAATTCGTCTCTACGTTTATATATTGTGATTTAATAACAGGAAAACTGGAAAGCAAAAAACATTTTTTTATGCAAATATTTTACTATTTTTCTTGTGATTTTAAGAAATTTGTCAAAAGGACAGCCCGGGATTTAGGGGCCGGGCAAAAGGTTGTCTGAGAAGAAACTCGGACTTTGACGAGAGTCCAAACATAATGACCGAAAAGCCAGGCTTTCATTATCATCACATTTAATCTCTGTAATATTTTATTAATTATGGTAATTAATTACATCTTTCATATAGTTACAAAAAAAAACACATCGTTATCGTCTAAATTAATTAGGGAAAATCCAAGATTTAATATCTTGGGTTATCAAAATGTTTTAAAAGTTTCAGATTTAAACATCGTTATTCTTTCTTCCTAAACGTACTCATCACGTGGCACGCCCCTCGTGCAGTGGTTGCAGCCACATCTTTCCCGCCATATACCCGATATTTAATCTATTGGTTTATCAATTTTTTTGAAAAGTTTCAGATTTGAATCATAATATGAAATATTTTTCTTTTGCGATTAATCTCATATAAAATAATATATATTATTCAAATAATTTATTAAGAATAATCAGCGTACATAATCATAGAATCTGATAACAAAAAAAAAGTAAAACAAGTAAAAGAAAATTGTCATTTCATACAAAATTTAGATTCCATTTTCACGATCGTTTTTGCACTAATTAAGCTAAAAACACCAAACACAGAGAGAGAAATTACACAGTTGGATTTTGGGGGCACCCTTAACCAGTGAAAAATAGACACGTAAGCTACTTAGAAGCCCCACCGAACCTAGTATGTGGGCACTGTCGACACGTAACCGTTGACGCGAGCTTAAGATGGGACCCACTTTGATGACGTGTCAAAATCTGAGAACGTTGTCAGGTTAAACGGATAGGATTCACCGAGACGATAGTAAGATGTGTTGCGGTGGGCAAAAAGATCTGTCGCACGTACCATGTGATTTTTTAAGGGTCCGACGGTTGAGGGTGAGAGTGATTCTCTGTCACGTCGGACACATCTCTGGTTTTAAGCAAACCGAAACCGGTTTTGTCCTTTTCAACCGACATCGAAAACCGAACATGCCCTAACCGAAACTGTGGAACCTCTGTCCCAATCAGAGGGTCTCGAATTAAACATCTGTCTTGTTTCATTGTCGACTTCTGCAACCCAAACCAGGTTTTGTGCCATGGCTGATATTGAGAAGTCGTAGTTTCAATCTCTGCAGTGTAATGGATTTTCCATGACACCCAAATTATTACAATCTTAAAATATTTATAACTACCTATATATATATATACACACACCTATATATATATATGGGCATTCTAAAGTCGTATCCTTTTTCACGATTTTGAAATGCCCATAACGTCAATTTTTGAAGGATAGTACCAAGCAGTAACTTAAGAAACTATTATTCGATTTTCATAATATGTAAGGAATTTTAGGGGCTAAATAAATATTTGTGACCTTTGGGGACTTAGTTAGCAAAAGGGAGAAAACGTCAGGTGCCTTTGAAGCTCGAATCTTTGAGATCAGAGCTCGCGAGGGAGATAGAGCGCGCTAGGGTTTTTTGCAGTTCCGTCCGGGTTCGCTGTTGCCTTCGATTTTAGGGTTTAGGTTCTCTAATTGGATTCGGAGGCTACAATTTCTGCTCTCTAGAGTCAATTTAGGTTGTCGGGATCTGCGTGATTTCGACGATGTATAGCGGATCTAGCGATGGCGAGAGCCTCGACACCTCGATTCAGAGGAAGGTTCCGCCGCCTTCTTCCATGCTTTGGGTCAGAAATTTACGACGGTACATTGGGTCTGGTACTGGACTGGGATCCGAAGCTCTAATGGGTAGGTCCTGATTCTGTCTAATTCTACCTGGTTTCGATCTATATCGGAGTTCGAGAATATGAATGCAATTCCACTTTTTGGCGTTAAGGCGACGAGTAAATTTGTGGCTGTTGGAGAAAATGTACTGTTTTTCTTAATCTTATCAGCAACATGCTCTCGGTTTTGCTTAACTTTGGCGTACATTGTTTTTTAGAGCTTGAGACGAAGAGAATTTTGCTTGAAATATTCAAAGAGAAGCAGCAAAAAAGCCTTGAAGCAGGCACAGTACCGAGTTTCTACAAGAAGGCATGTATCCTCCATGGGTATTATTATACTCTAAAATATAATATGTTCGTGTTCTTGCTGATTAAGTTGGTTGTGACACCCTTGGTTAAGCTTTGAATTTGATACATTTGGAAAATGTTGTTACTTTACTTTCTTTTTTTTTATGTCTTGTTTGATTGACATTTAGTTCGTGGCCATTCTTTTGTTTCAGAAGCCAGAAGAAGGATCTATCAGTCACAGGGTCCAAAGGCTTGCAAAATACCGGTTTTTGAAGGTTCTAGCTATTCAGCGAATGTTTTGTATTTTTTCAGAAGAG
The DNA here is from genome assembly GCF_000463585.1 of Tarenaya hassleriana. NCBI lineage: Eukaryota > Viridiplantae > Streptophyta > Magnoliopsida > Brassicales > Cleomaceae > Tarenaya > Tarenaya hassleriana. The sequence continues at coordinate 2,266,807 of NW_010966177.1, read as the reverse complement.
AAGATGTTTAATGTTTAACTCCTTTCAACTTGTTGATTCATGTCTCAGAAACAATCAGATCTTTTGTTAAATACTGATGATTTGGATGCTATGTGGGTTTGCTTGAGAGAAAACTGTGTGATTGATGATGCCACTGGTGCGGAAAAGGTATGTACCCCCACTAGACAGGGATACGAACTGGGTTGGTTCTTCTCATTTATTTTTTTCTATCATCTGAGAAATAGAAATATGTTTTTGTCTCCTTCTGAGGATTCTGATAGCTAATTGTTGTTCTTGTAGATGAATTATGAAGACTTCTGCCACATTGCCTCTGTATGTACAGAACAAATCGGTCCCAAATGTCGCCGGTTTTTCAGCCCATCAAATTTTATGAAGTTTGAGAAAGATGAAGCTGGAAGGATTGCCATTCTGCCCTTCTACCTTTATGTGATGCGCACAGTGAGTATTTTACCCTACTCTATTTTTATCCATATATCTACTTGTTTATTTGCTTGATTAATATGGTTAAGCATTATCACAGGGGGTTTCATTGCTTTGTTGACTGTCAGTAGCTTCCTGATTGTTTCCTGCTAGTATTTTGTGTCTGAATGGTCCTCAACAGCTCAACTCTTTTTGAATTATAGTTCCTTCTAATTTTCCCGACTCTTTGTTCAAAATTGTTCAGGTATCGCTTACACAGGCCAGAATTGACATGAGTGAGCTTGACGAAGATTCTGATGGTTTCCTTCAACCTCATGTAAGTACCTGGTGGCTCTAAAGTATCAAGATTGAATTTGACTCTGTCATGGAGTTCCTTGACCATCGTGCTTAGTTTTGTTATTTATAGGAAATGGAGGCCTATATTCATGGTCTGATTCCTAATCTGGCTCAACTAAGGGACATGCCTCCAGCATTTGCTCAAATGTATTGCCGCATAGCAGCCCACAAATTTTTCTTCTTCTGTGATCCCCATAGACGAGGTTGGTACCAAAGATTTACAGTTAGATAACGGAAAGTTTCCTGACATAGGTATATAAATGTGACTTGTTTCGCTTACAGGGAAAGCCTGTATTAAGAAGATCCTACTCAGTAACTGTCTGCAGGAACTAATGGAATTGCATCAGGTAAGTTCAAATGAAATAGACTGGAACTGAGTATGTTTCCCGATGTCAGACATTTGTGTTTTTGCTTGCGTGTACTGATAGTTCTCCTGATATTTTATGTCAGGAAAGCGAGGAAGAAGTCACTGACACTGAACAGGCAGAGAATTGGTTCTCTTTAACGTCAGCTCAACGCATATGCGGTGGGTGTGCATTTCATTGAAAGAATCAATTCTTGTTACGACTTGATAACTATTCTTGTTATGGTTCTTTCTTCTGTAGATATGTTTCTCGCACTCGATAAAGATATGAATGGATCACTGAGCAAGCAAGAACTCAAAGAATATGCTGATGGGACATTGACTGAGATTTTCATTGAAAGAGGTAAAACTAAATGCTTTGGTCTTTGTTAAAAAGCCACCACTAGTGGTCTGACCATGCTTAGTATCAGTCCTAGATTACCCGATTAGATGATTTAGATCAGACGTGGGATATTGAAAGTTGGATCAGTGCTCACCCTCTCCTGTGATTGTTCAATCAATTGGGAATCATGAAGGGTATTTGAGTTTCATTGTATGGCTTTCTACTCGATGGTGAACTTGGCAGTATTTTTTTTTACTGACATATAGCTTTTAGAGACCTCGAACCTGTTTGGGTGCCCTGTGCCCATCAGAGAAATGGAAAACAGTATGATGAAACTGAGCAGTCAATCTATGTGTCTCTTTAGCTTCCACCCTTTTGTGCTGATTTACCTAAAAAAGTTTCTTCCTAGTGTTTGATGAGCATGTCCGGCGTGGGAAAAGCGGTGGAGGACATGCCCGAGAGATGGACTTTGAGAGTTTCCTCGACTTTGTTCTTGCTCTGGAGAACAAAGACACTCCAGAGGGGTTAACATATTTATTTCGCTGTCTCGATCTCCATGGGAGGGGCTTTCTCACTACTGCTGATATTCACACACTTTTCAGGTAATGATTTTGCCATTAAGCTGACTGAATTCTATAAACATTCAGTAGATTTCTGCAGCTTTTTACAAATAAAACATCTTAAAGTTCATGCGAGATCAATCTTTGGAAGTAAAGAAGGGAGCATCACAGAGTTGTGATATTACCTGATGCAATCTTCCAATATGAAACTCTGTAAAATTGTCTGCTTGTGGCCCGTGAGCTTAGTCCCGCCCGAGTCCTCAGATATGCAGAGACATGAGTGCATATATATATATATATATATATATATATATATATATATGCAAATGAAAGAAGGAAAGACAAAAACTTTGCTAACTAATTGCCATATTATATTCACCAAACAACCTCTACGGCTGTCTCTGTTAAACTCCCATATCTGATGATGACTTGTGCTTCAAAAAATGGTTGGAACACAGAGACGTTCACCAGAAATGGATAGAGGGAGGGAACTACGAGCTGTGCATAGAGGACGTAAGAGACGAGATCTGGGACATGGTGAAGCCTGGTGACCCGTTAAAGATCACTTTAGCAGATCTACTGACGTGTAAACAGGGCGGGACCGTGGCCAGCATGCTCATTGACGTCCGAGGTTTCTGGGCTCATGACAACCGCGAGAACCTTCTGCAGGAAGAAGAGGAACCCCCCGAGGAAGAACAGCAGTGACCGTTTACGAAACACGGCATTGGAACCACCATTGTCTCGGAATCTCGGTGGCCGAGGAGGCGGCTTGCGAGTTTTGTGGTGGAAGAAGCATGATCGTGTGTTAAAAAGTGTTTGTGTTTAATGTCTGATGTGTGTTTGTTTTCTGTGTAAGAAACCGGAGGCTGGTGGATTGAAACTAAACTTAGTGGAAACGAAATCGCTGTCTATATAGTTGGTTCCCTCCCAAGAGGAATGTTTCTCTGGTGATAATTATCCACTACGCTCATGTGCATTGTCTGTTCGGAACGCCGTCGACCTGATCAATTGCCACGTGTCGGTATGACTCTCGAGGTCCTCGCGTGACGTAAGCAGTGCGACATTCTCCGGAGGCGATGCGGACTTTGCTGTGCTTGAACCATGCGCGTGTATACTAGGGAGTGCGTGGCACATGTAAATTAGTATTTGTTACAATTTTTTTTTAAAAAAAAAAATCGGGTAACAATTTAATTTTTAAAATGATAAAACTCTTTGAGAAAAATAATCAGATATATAAATTTGCTTTTACGCGGATTTAAATAAAAGCTAAGCTAAACATTTCAAAATTCGTAGACGTTAGATTTGGACCAAGTGCCTGCTTTTAAATGCGGGTTTGAATTGATTATGGTAACTGTAGTCCTGATTTTGGGTTGGTTATGTAATATTTAATCGAATTAAATAAGTATATAAATGCATTTAAATATTTGGATATAATTTTAATTATACGAAATGAACCAAATTTGAATTTAATTTAAATTGAAAATTCCAGTAAAATTAAAGTTACTTAAAATATAGCTTTAGAGCTTTGCTTGTAGGAATTGGTATGAATGTCATAACATTTTTTCATCCGAATAACTGTGTTATTTAGTGTTTTTAAAGTTGCATGCCAATAAATAGCCATTATGAGTAAATATAAAATATGATTAATTTCGGATTCTTCTTTAGTGAGTTTTCAGCAACAAATATACCTCTATATATAAATATAATACAAATCTTATAGATTTCACACAAAAGCCATCTGTCAGGGGAAATTAAAGAAAACGTGGGGTTTGAGAATGTCTGAGGGAGGGTCCCACTTTCCGACCGCAATGATGCATCTTTTTTCTTTATCTTCCCGTTGTCGTAATTCTCGCAAAGTAGAGAAGTAAATTTTAATTTTAAGAAATATGCCCATTATATATATATATATATATATGGAAATGTTAAGCGAGGTTAACGTTCATGTACGTGTTTTGAAAAGTTAAACGTGCAAATATAAACATAAATTTACAAAGCTCACTTATAATCACTGTTGAAAATTTTCAATTGATTTTTGAAGAAATCATATATTTTCTTTTTGGCGAAACGTGAAATATTTTAAATCTCGTAAGGATAAGTGACGGCAACATAAATTAAGCATTAATCCCACGGTTTAACGGATAATGATTTCCTTAATCTCTTTTTAAATTTCAACAAAAGACGACATTTTTCCACTTTGATAGTTTTTTTTTTTTTAAAAATCATTTAATTGAATTTCAACCCTTTTCCTTCTCTCTCTCCACCTTCTCTTCTCATCTTGCGTAGCACCCACAACAAATTTTTCCCTCGATTTCTTGATCTGCCGCTGTTCTTGATCTTTCTCTCCGAAGATCAGAGAGAGAGAGAGAGAGAGAGATGCGTTGAAAAAGCCCGAAGCTTCTTTTTTTTGCATGTTTTCCTCTCGAGGGTACAGTAAAAGTCTCGAGATGTGTTGAGCAGAAGAAGAGTTTGGATTCTCCACTTGATTTTGTCAGTAGGGTTCTTCGAATTTCAATTGCTCGGAGGATTTAAGCCTGGGAGATGAGTGGATGTCTCCCCTGCTGCTTCGGGTCTTCGGCTAAGGAAGGTGCTGCGAAAGAATCAGTGAAGAAGGAAGCTTCAGCTAAAGACGTCTCACTTGCTCACTCCCACCATGTCAGTTCAGGTGAAATTTTCATCAATTTTGTGGATTTTCGAGGTGGGATCTGTTCAATTTTCTTGATTTAGATCGATTTCGTGTACCAAGTCTCGCAAAGTTGGAGCCTTGATGATGATTTGCTGTGGAGTAGGACGAAATGCTGATGTTTCTGATCTAGTTCATCTATGATAGTTTCATGGCTGTGAGGTTTCTGGAATCTTAAAAATTCGAGAGATCTGTTGGGTTTTGGGAGTTCTGATTTGAGTTTGATTAATCCATTTCCAAATTATCCTTTCTGTCTCGTCCATAATTCTCTGATTGGGGTAAACATTGATGGTAATTACAGTTCTTGAATGGAAATGGTGGTCAGTTCTCTATATATGAATTGCGTTAGGACATGTAAAGACAAGAGTTGTGAATGCTTTTTGACAAATTAGGAATCATAAAAATGGAAATTCTAAGGTTTAAGCTGATGATCTGAAGTTGAATATTTAGCCGTTTCTCGGGAAAAATACAGTCACATTGCTCATTACACTCTAATCCCCTTTCGCTGTTTTAGTCCTGATTTATCTGTTTAAACCCGAAACCCGTCGTGGTTTAAGTTGTCGTCACTATTTGAATATGGAAATCTTTAGGTTTAACTCGATTCTGCTATTCGGATCTGATATTCGGTTGGAGTATGATCGATTTTCTGTTTCTTGTTCGATGTTTCTTTACCCGTTGTTTCCCGGGTGTTATGTTTTACGAGTAGAGGAAATAACTATCTGAAACAGAGAGTAGTCATCATGTAATTGTATTTGTACTACCTTTTTTGTAGAAAAATCGAAATCTAAAGGAGGTTCCGAACACAAGAAAGAAGCGGCAGCTGGAAAAGACGGGGCGACAGCACATATAGCAGCACAGACATTTACCTTCCGAGAATTGGCTGCTGCCACAAATAACTTCAGACCCGAATGCCTTCTCGGGGAAGGCGGATTCGGACGTGTTTACAAGGGTCGCCTTGAAAGCCCAGGACGGGTTAAGTCTCAAACGAGATCGCCCTTTAAATTTATCTTCCTAAGATATTCCCTTTTGATTTGACGACGGTTATTATACGTGCAGATAGTTGCGGTTAAACAGCTAGACCGAAATGGCCTACAAGGGAACAGAGAGTTTCTTGTAGAGGTTCTAATGCTGAGTCTCCTCCACCATCCAAATCTCGTGAGTCTGATCGGTTATTGTGCTGACGGCGATCAACGCCTTCTCGTTTACGAGTTCATGCCTTTAGGTTCATTGGAGGATCACCTTCATGGTAATTGCTTCACGGATCGTTTTCTTTGATTGTATTTAAACCTATTGATATGAATCTCGGATCGAAAGTTCTCTATTTGGACCGAAGGATAGATGATGGATACATCCCAAAACCCTGTAGCAACGCGTGAATCAAACCTAGAAGTAGCATTGTGGTATCACCTACCATTTGCAGAGATAGTATATATATATATATATAATATAGATATATATATGTGTGTGCGTGGATATCGGATCTCGAATAGTTGTATGCAGCAGTAGTAACGGTTTAAACTCGGTTATTAGATCTTCCACCTGATAGAGAGCCTCTAGATTGGAACACGAGGATGAAAATAGCTGCGGGGGCAGCCAAGGGACTGGAGTATCTGCACGACAAAGCGAACCCGCCCGTGATCTATCGGGATTTAAAGTCGTCGAATATACTTCTAGGGGAAGGATACCATCCAAAGTTATCAGATTTTGGGCTAGCGAAATTGGGGCCAGTCGGGGATAAAACGCATGTATCGACCCGTGTTATGGGCACGTATGGCTATTGCGCGCCGGAATACGCAATGACCGGCCAGCTCACCCTCAAGTCCGACGTCTATAGCTTTGGAGTCGTGTTTCTGGAGCTCATCACGGGTCGTAAGGCCATTGATAATGCCCGAGACCCTGGGGAACACAACCTCGTTGCATGGGTAAGCAAGCAAGCATCGTTATCATCCTGAATTTCTTTACGCAATCTGACCTGATATCATATTTGATTCGTCTTGTTTACAGGCGAGGCCGTTGTTCAAGGACCGGAGAAAGTTTCCGAAGATGGCAGACCCATTGCTGCAAGGGAGATACCCGATGCGCGGGCTATATCAGGCGCTTGCAGTTGCAGCGATGTGTTTGCAAGAGCAGGCGGCCACGAGGCCGCTCATAGGCGACGTGGTGACGGCTCTAACTTACTTAGCATCGCAAAGTTACGATCCAAACGGCAGAGGGGGGCGGCATCCGGTCAGGACGAGAGATGAACTGAGGAGGAGCAGCCATGGCAGCCCGGCAGAGACCAGAAGCCGGCTGGGGTCACCTGCCAGTGCCACGCATCGAAACTCTCCGGATTGTAGGAGAAGGGACTTGATGAATTCAGGGTCGGATTTGTGAATCTTAACAGGGACAGGGAGGGATTAGTCTTGTTTACTTTCATGACATGTTAGCCTTTGAGGTTATTGCTGTTATTACAAATCAACTTGAAAATGATTTTACTCTATCCATTTCATTATATTAAAGATAAGCAAAGCCAAACGTACTAAATTAACGTTTTACATAACTCGGGGGTTACACAAATAATACCATAACGAATTCGGACAATGCCGTAATCCCAAAAAAGGAATACTCCGCCAGGGTTGTCGGCAGTTATTACAACATATGACCGTCTCATTATCATTTCCTCCGCCTACTACCCTGCACCACACAAATGGTTAAGGCTTCTTTATATGCATATACATAGATACATACATATATATATATGATAGAATTAGTACCGAGCTCACGTAATCATCCATGGAGAGCCGCTTTCGCTTCTTCAATGAAGACGGGCTCTCTGTCACTTGCCTTCCTGAAGCCCGCTTCGATGGCGTTGCGCTCTGCCACCCCAAAACAAAACAGAGGAAACACAGGAATAATGGCGGAGTTATAATGTGTATGTTAATGAAGAAGATACAAGAAGGGTTTCACACCTTTGAGAGCTTCTTCTCTTTGCGGGCTTGCCTTTCTCTCTCATCAAACTCTTGGTTCTCCTTCTCAATCAGCCTAATCAGAGTGTCGCATCTCCTCGCGAGTTCCTGAGTGGTGCGTGATTTCACAAACCAGTCAAACCTGAACAATGGTGATGTCCTGAACGCAGCCTTCAGCTCTTCCCAGTTCCCATACCCGAGTTTGTGAACCATGCAAATCTGTTTCCATAACCGGTCTCATGGGTTCAAATCTCAAAATCTCGATGAATGACGTGACATTAGATTCAACAGTATGAGTTTGGATGGATGGAGATATCGAACCATGAAACGATCACACTCCTCGTTGTACAGCTTTCCCTTGTTCTGACCGTACTGAATCTTCAGTTCCAGCCAAGGGTTCTTGTACCGATCCAGTTTCTTCCCTATTGCTTTCATGATCTCGTCTTTCCTAGAAATCCTCGCCTCTCCCCTTTCGATGTTTTTGATGATTCTGTCATAATCTACAAAAACAGTTTCAAAGGGGGCTTATAACATAAGCAGTAATCCCAAGCCAAAATTCTAGTTCTCTAAGCCAAAAATCTGAGGTAAGTCGCTTACCGTTCAGTTCCTTGTATCGCTCCTTAAAAACCTTGGCATAACGTTCAACCTCTTCCTCTGTTTTCCCTTCCATCTCCGAGGCAATGCTTTTTATGTCATTCCGACCATACTTCTCACAAGCCCGTATAAAGGTGTTGAAGTCTCTTCTACTCCATGTAGAGAAACCCTGAAAATTTAACACCACACTGCCTTAGAATCAATCCAACTCAAATCAAAATATAACCCCCCCAAAAAAAAAGTTCCCACTTGCCTCTTCCAATAATCTTTCCTTTTCTTCCACCTCTTCAGCAGTTAATGGGTCTCCACCTTCTAAGGACACATTTCTTGATCAGTAATTGGTTCGAGAAAAAGAAAACATGTCGGAAAAGAGGGTATCAGAAATGACTGACCTTCTGGTTCATCGACCTCGATTGTGTCTTTCATCTGATTTTTCTGATGAGCTTGCTGAAACGATCAAAGAGAAGCCACAAACTTAATCTTTTCACAAGCCCAAAACTCTCCATTGTACACAATTCAGATGACAAGCATTTACAGAATCAGATGGTGAACTTCTCTTCAACTTAAAAAAAATACCCACCATAAGGTGACGAACTTCCTTTTCATACAACTCAGTCAGTCTCTGAATGTTGAAGAACTGGAAATCATGCCTGCAAAATGCACAAGAAATGATTTTTTTTTCTTAACTGGGTGAGGAGATACTGTTCGGAAGAATAGAAAGTTCATGAATACGAATAGAATTTATCGAGGTTACTCACAATTGGGGCATGCGAGGAATTCTAGGCTCCTTGGGTTTAGCTGGAGCACCTTGCCGCAATGTTTGCTTGAAGTATTCAGACTCAGAGTAGCTGAAGGAGGTAGAGAGAAAAAAAAAGGAGGAAATTTTCATGTAAGAGAATGGTTAGAATTTAGAAAGACTAAGATGATCACACAATGTATGAGGCAGAAGTAACATTTACTTGCGCTTCCTCTCTCTTTTTGGCGGATCATTCCAATTCTCAGTCACAATCTTTTTAAAATCAAACTTGTTCTCATCCTACAGAACAAAATTTAAATAAGAAATTTGTAACAATGAGGCGCAAATACTGTACAGGATAACGAGAATTGTAGGAATACAATAAAATGAATCCAAGAATTACCTTATTGTCATCATCAAAATCATAAAAATCAGCACCTGCAACAGAACCAGATAATAAGATGATTTGAACATTTCAATCTGCATGCAAGAGAATCACCACATAAAAGACAAAAGAATGGTTACTAATGCACATACTGTCATCCATTTTAAACTTTATTGCATCTTCAGTGAATTTCTTCATCTTGGCATCAAGCTCAGCCGTTGTTTCTTCTCCTTTAGCAATGATTCTGTCTATATCCTCATCCGTAATAGTGCTATCTTTAGAACTGAACACCATTTCAGCACCAAACCTCACCATTTGAAGCAACTCATCCTTATTAACAGCTGCATCAGAAAGAAAAGGTATTAGTCCATCAGGGCAACTTGATGCATAAGAAGAACTTTGGCATATAAACACATACTTTTCTGCTCCGCCAATCGTCCTTGTTGAATCACCAAAGCATCAAGTGCCAACTTCTTATAAGCTCTTTCGATCACTTTCTCCTCAATAGTATACTAAGGATTGGAACAACGAATAAAGAGTTAACCAAAATGCTCACAGCAGCTCTAGCTTGACGTACAAGGGAATGCTCTAACCTCTGTGCAAAATCGGAAGACTTGAACTTCTTTCTTTTGACCAATCCTGTGGGCACGGTCCTGGGCTTGAAGATCTACTTGGGGGTTCCTGTCACAATCCACCAGTATCGATAAGCATGAAGAGAAGCCATATGTTACAATGAATAGGAAAAGAGGCTAACCAGTCACTATCATAAAGGATTACAACATCTGCAGTAGCAAGATTGATACCAAGCCCTCCAGCTCTAGTAGATAACAAGAAAACGAACTTCTCACTTCCTGGCACATTGAAGGCTTCAATGGAAGCATCTCGTTCATCACCGCCAGTATTTCCATCAATACGACAGTACCGGTAACCTCGATACACTAAATAATCTTCAAGGATATCCAAAAGCCTAGTCATCTGATATCGGGTGAGGAAGAAGCTTAGAATTTAAATGATGACGCAAGAAAAGAACAATACTTCACACACTTTGCTAAAAGAAGGGAAACGCATAGGAGGTCGATAGAGAGGCATTTTTTTGCACTTTCTAGCAGCAGTTTTACCTGAGAAAATATAAGGACCCTCGAATCACGTTCCTTCAACTTCGGAAGCAACTTATCCAAAAGAACCATCTTACCTGGAAACAAGAAACATATATACTCATACTTGAAACACAAGCGCAACCATCCACATAAATCAAAAGGATCCAGTATGAAGGTTACACTTGCCTGCATTTGTTATAAGGTGATCTCCTGTGGTATAAGGGGGACCAGGTTCTGCACCCTGGAAGAGATAAGGATGATTGCAGCATTTACGTAATTGCATCGCTATGTTCAACAGACGTTTGCGTTCTCCACCAGCATTGATTACTTCAAGGTCCTTCTGCAACAATGCCTTGTAGTACTGTTTTTGCATCTGAGACATGCCAACTTTGAGAATTGTCTCCTTTTTTGGAGGCAAACCTTTCTCAACATCTGATTTCAATCTCCGCAGAAGAAATGGCCGAAGAACCTAAAAGATTGTTTATGTAAGTGACAGGGCAACCAAACATCATAAAACTCTATATCAAGGATAAATGCATACCTTATGAAGCTGTTGAACAACTTCCTGCTGGTCATTCTCGCCAGAAATTTGAAACCATTCATCAAAAGTCTCTGCTGAGCTAAAAATCTCAGGCAGAAGAAAATTGAGAAGAGCCCAAAGCTCATGAAGATTATTCTGCATAGAAGAACCAAGGATAGTTATAAGATACCACGACAAACACATCATTTTCTAAAAGAGGAAAAAAGTTAGACAAATTATGTGAGGGGATGGATGCTAAAGCAAAACAGTCAAAACGAAGAGACATACAAGGAAAGTTTTTTCCAGATAGAATAAGTAATTAAATACAAGGCTTCTGTATCTAAAAGAAATCCCAGAAGGGAAAATGGGATAAATACCTGAAGGGGTGTTCCAGTGATAAGAAGCCGATAATTGGTATTATACAGTCTCATGGTCTTTGAGAGGAGAGAATTTTCATTCTTGATTCGATGTGCTTCATCAATGATTATATAACGCCAGCTAAAACGAAGCAAAGCTGACTTCTCTTTAATGGCCATCTCAAAGCTTGTAACACAGACATCAAACTTCCCAGCAACTAGCAGCTCTTTGCGAATATAATTCTGCATTATATAATAGCCATTTAAGCAACCTCACACCAAAAGAACAAAAATCTTTTTTCATGCAAAGGATTTGCACTTACTCTTTCCTCCGGATTACCAAGGAACTTCACAGCGCGCAGGACAGGACAAAAACGGCGTATTTCATTCATCCAATTACCAAGGGTTGATTTTGGAGCAACTACCATATGAGGGCCAGTAATTCCTCTGTACTCATGCAAGTAACCCAACAAAGAAATTGTTTGTAGCGTCTTTCCCAGACCCTAGATAACATGATGATAACTGTTAATAGCAAAGAATAATTGAAAACACGTCATTTAAAATCATAGGAGCAAAGGGAAACCATTTCATCTGCAAGAATTCCGTTTATGCCATTCTCATACAGTCGAATGAGCCAGTTTAAACCAGCAAGTTGGTAATCTCTCATCTTCCCCTGGATACCTGTATAATGAAAGTAAGGAGACAATATAAATGAAATTCTCCCATTAAAATAACGACGAGTTGATGTAAAGTGTCAATCGTATTGTAACGATTGGCCAGATAATCAATAGTCAGCAATAATAAAGCTTTTTGCTATCAAACATATAAGAGATTATACGGAATTCATAAGTTAAAAGGGCGGAAAACACAGGTTCTTACAAGATGGCTGTGCGACCAGCCGTGTGTTTCCAGCTCCAGATAGACCGTCCTCTTCTTCCTTTAGACACTCTTCATCTTCTTCCTCTTCGGTGATTTTGGAAGCATGCCGACCCCTGAATCATTACAAATAGGACTCAACAAATTTATTGCTACAGCCAATCACATTCCATAAGTGAAGTTTTGGTCAAGAACAATAGCCTATTTTAAGACCAAAAGACCCACCCAAATCAATTTTCCATGAATGAGCTACTTTCTATAAAAGAGCTCCAACATGTAATATTTACATACCTTCCTTTGGTCTTCTTCTGAGATGAAGATTGATCACCTTTGGCGAAATGCGCAAATAACTCAGTTTGCTGTAAAAGATACTTCAATCTTCCTTTCCCTTTGTTGTTCTGCGTATACAGAAGAGTAAGGTTGGTCAATGCATATGGAATACAGCAACCACAAGCAGCTGAGAACCCAGTTATGTTGCAATTCAAACACACCATATCGGCATCTATAGCAGCATTTTGGGCATCTAACATTTCCTGAATCTTCTGCTTCTTCATTTTCTGCATTTCTTTAAGTCTAGCTCTCTCACGCTTGCTGACTTCAGCCTTCTCCCCATCTTCATCGTCCTGCTTGGGAAATCAAAATCATGGAGTGGGTGATCGATATCCTCAAAATCCGCGTCCTCGTACCAGTCCATGGAACAAACACGAACATGCATTTTAGAAAAACCAAAAAAAAAATCCTTCAAGTGAATACAGTTTATGTCACTCCTATAAAAGTAAGCTTTTTTCGGTGGCGAATTGGGCTAAGTAGACACGAGAAATCCAAACTCCAAGGCCTCCAAGATGGTGCACTGTTATGTTCCAAACACACCCACTACACAATTTCTTTTTTTTTTTAATTCAAAAATCCCGACAGAAACCCTAATCATGCAATGAACAATGACAAGACAGAAAAGTAAAAAACAGATTCGACATCGAAACAATCGAGGGGGAACAGAAACGGTAACCCCCACCTCTTCGTCATCATCTTCGGCGGCGGCGATGGCATCTTCATCGGACACAGGGGAAAGTCCGGCGGCATCGACATCGTCGGAATCGGCGGAGCGAGCGACGGCCTCGAGCTCTTCCTCATCTTCCTCGTCGTTGACCTGATCGTTAACCCTCTGCGCCTCCTCCTCCTCGGACGAGAAGGCGTCGTCGGAAGAAGCTTCGCGCTTCGAGGTTCTCGCCATGGACGCTCCGGATCTTCTTTTTCCCCTCTTAGTCGAGGGTTCCTTCCCGAGTTTCGCTTCAGACAGTAAAACTCACAAAGTGAAAAAATTTAAAAAGAAAAATCCAAAGACCGACTTTTGAAACAAGGGCTTCCAAGTTATTTAAGGCCGTTGATCAGATGGTAATATATGAACGGCTACGATTTGCCACGTGGCGTATCTCGACAGCAGGTTCCCGCCACACACAAAAAAAACAGAACCGTGGAAACTCCCGCCCTTGGACTCTAATACTAAATAACTGGGCTGCGTCAGGCCCATTGGGTTTAACTAATAAGTTTTTTTTTAAAAAAAGAAAATTTTTTATATATTATTTTATTTTATACCTAAACTCTCGATATTCTTTCCGATTCGACTTATTAAATATATATATATACACACACTAGAGATGTGGAAGTGATGATATAAATAAAACATTACTGTTTGGTCTGACATTTCATTATTTTACATCTATCTATCTTGAGGATAATGTTTGGTGTTTCTACTCTGTCTAACTGTCTTTTTCTTCTAGAAACTACACAAATATAATACATATACATATATATGTATATGTATTATATATATATACATAAGTTTTGGTCAAACTTGGACAGGAGGTAACTCCACCTTGAGATTGAGTGTTCGATTCCTGACTAGTGGGGAGTGAGGTAATTTCTGGGTTTATATGATCCATATACAAAGGCTTCTTCCGAACCGGAGGTTTACCTAGTCAGCGCGTCCGAAGGGTAGTAGTTAGAGGTCCTCCGTTAAAAAAAAAAAAAAAAAAGTTTTGGTTTCACCATTCAAAATCTGATTTTTATGAATGGGGGTGGTGGTGTGTAACCTTAGTTTTTTGTTTTTTGTTTTTATAATTCTAAATTTATCAAAATTTGATCCAAATTCATCTTTTTAAAAATTAGAAAAATTCGGGTAAATATCTATTTTCCACATTTAAATTTGAATACGTGATAAAAAAAAATATGTTTTGCATATTTTATCACCACTCAACTTTGGATAGTTTTTTTTTTGTATTTGGGATGTCTACTAGTTTTATACTGTATATGTTTTTTTTTATAAGAGTATGTATCATCAAAACGTGTTTTGAATGATTTTTCATTTTTTTTTTGGGAATTTTATGATTACTATTCACTTTAATTAACAAAAAAGTCTACACAAAACAAGATAATGATTCGACTGTATAAAAATAAAACCCAAAAAAAAAAAAAGATCTCTACAACAATGTTTTGGGTTGGCGGCTATATATAACAACATAATACATTTGATAATATTCTTCAATTATTTGTAACAAAGTTGTTTTCCAAAACGAGCATACTAAAAAGACATTCACAAGGTCAAATAAATTTAGAAAACCAAAAAAAAAAATTTCATTTTTTTCATACAATTTTTAAAAATTACTCATTAGAGATGTGGAAATTAGTCAATAGATTTTCAAACCAAGTTTTGATTTGTGTGAGAGAATAATAAACCGAAGAAAGCAAAGTGTTACCTAAGCCCCCAATATTTATTTATTACCCTCTTTCCTCCAATGATTGTTTAAGTTTAACCACTCCCATTTGTTTTCAATTTTTCTATAAATAAAAATTAAATTGTATAAATTAATAGTTTGTGCTTACTCTAATTAAATTAATTATACCCCCACAGTTTCCTCACCAACCAGCCCTAATTTTGCCCAACACAACACAACAATACGTATTCATGTGGAAAATAGTGGAAACTTACAATGTGCAAGATTTATAAAAAGAAATAATATATAGTTAGGTTTTTTTATAAGACGATCTGTTCACATAAATTACGAGATTAAATCCATTAAATAATAGCTGTGATGATAGACTAAAATCGTAGTTTTATTGTTAATTGGAGCTGAAAATGGCATGAATTAATTTAAAAATATATATCATTCTATCTTTTTTTAAAAATATTAAAATTTATTCATATATTTTGATAATTGTGATTTTAATAAGATTGGTTAGAAATTTAAGAATTATTTTTAGTGTTTCGCTAACAACAACAATAATAATATTGTTTTAACAAAAAAAACAATAATA
The DNA here is from genome assembly GCF_000463585.1 of Tarenaya hassleriana. Classification (NCBI taxonomy): domain Eukaryota; kingdom Viridiplantae; phylum Streptophyta; class Magnoliopsida; order Brassicales; family Cleomaceae; genus Tarenaya; species Tarenaya hassleriana. The sequence continues at coordinate 2,251,304 of NW_010966177.1, read as the reverse complement.
ATATTGCTGGAGATGCGGTGCCGAATGATACAACTTTTGTCCATGTAACTATGATTCAATGAAATAATACATGCGATACAATCTTTATAATATAGACAAACTTCACGACCATTAAAAATAAAACTCGAATAAAATTGAATCTTCAATTTTATATATACATATATAAGACCTTAAATAATGTATTTTTTTTATTTATTTTATGTTTAGTCGCAGAAAGTCAGACCTAACTCATTATTTAACCCTATGTTGGTGGCATAATTAATATATATGTCTTGGTTTGTGATTTATACAGCTGTAAAAATACACATTTGGTTCCTTGGCGTGTGGGTAACCACTATTCTTAATCCTCCATATTTATATACAGAAACATACGTTCATGCATGCATGCATACATACATACATACGACATATATATATATATATATGTGCGTGTAAATCATCCGAGTTCGTAAACCAGTCCAAAAGCCACTGAAAGCACATTTTGTGGGATTGATCCAAACCCTTTAACTTCATGGCGTCCACTGAGAATCCAGACCCCGAAACAGGAAAAGCCGAACAAACGCCGGAGATTCCGTCGGATTTAGCGCCGACTCCGGCGACCGCCGCCGGATTCTTGGATTGCCGGCAGATCGACGTCATCACAAGGGTTTTGCTTTTCGCAGCTACTCTGACTTCTCTCATAGTAATGGTGACCAGCGAGCAGACCGAGTTGACTCAGTCCTCGGGGGCTAAGTCTCCCGTCCCTGTCTCCGCCGAGTTCAACGACTCGCCTGCTTTCATGTCGGTTCCTCTCGTCACCACATATATATATACACACACCAAAATGAATAAGCATTTGCTTCAGTGACCCAATAGTATTGAATCGAAATCACGCTGTTCCAAATTTCATGTTTATATTTTTCGTGGGTGCAGATACTTTGTGGTGGCTCTCGTTATAGCTAGTTTCTACAGTCTCGTTTCAACGCTCATCTCAATCTCTGTGCTCTCAAGGCCTGAATTCTCCGCACAGTTCTCCATTTTCTTGTCCTCTTTCGACGTGGTAATATATATATACGTCCCTTGTCTCACGAGTAAACAAGAAGATCTGGAATTCTAACTTTGAAATGGTGAAAATCACTGGCATGATAATGGTGTTCTTATTCGAAATCGTGAACAGGTGATACTGGGAATTCTAGCGTCTGCGACGGGAACAGCAGGAGGAGTTGCGTACGTTGGGTTGAGAGGAAACGACCATTTGGGTTGGAACAAGATCTGCAATGTCTACGACAAGTTCTGTCGTCACATCGCCAGTTCACTTGCCCTCTCCCTCTTTGCTTCCCTGCTTCTTCTCCTTCTCTCTCTCTGCAGCTCTCTTCACAAGAAAAACCCAAACTGAAGATCAAACCTTTGATGCGTTTTAGTTCATATGCTGTCTGTGTTTTCTCTGTCGTGTTTGGTGAATTTTGTCTGATTTGGTCGCTGTCCTGTAAAAAATCTCTGGCGTTGTCTCGTGTGATGAACTTAAGATTGTGAAGTTCAAGTGTCTAGTTGGTGGATGCATACACTTGTTGCTGTTCCTTCGTTGCAATTCTTTGCGGGTTTGGATCATTGGGATCTCTCTCCAGTTTGCAGATTCGAAATGCTCAAATGGATATATAACGAAATCGATTTACTCTCATAAACTGGTTAAACAGTCACGGTAATTGCGGAAATTCCCTGCAAAACATGTCGTTCCTCGAAGAGCTCCTCGAGCGTATCCTTACTGTCTCTAAATCCAGAATCAGTATATACTCTCTACCGCATAATACCCTCTTGATCTTTCCCAAACTCGGCTGTGTCTTCTATCGGGGGAAGGATCTTGGCAAGGAAACCAAGAACGCCGATCAAGAAATCCATAATCTCAACCGGAACACTCAAGAACTTAGACGATGATTTCCCAAGCAGCAAGAACAGAATCTCACCCTGCTCTAATGGTGACAATGCTTCTCCTGGTCCTCCAATGGGTAAAATCCTGATTGATTTAGTTTTCCGCGATGAACGAGGCTAACATCTTGCTCGCTAGTCGGCTTTACACGCACATAACTTCCCATCTCCAAACATCACAAATGGCTTCCCATCCTGGCAGCCTAAGCTCTTGAAGAATACTGTCGGGTCTCACAATGCCGCAAGTGAAGCTCGGGTCTTTTCGCAGCTAAATCCATTAAACTCAGCTTCGAACTTCAGTTTCGCACTTTGAAACTCCAAGGGAGGCTACTGCACACAGATTGCAGAGAGCAAAACAAAATGGGTCGCCCTGAATTTCATTACACCACAAGACTTGTTCCTTGTGGCTTCCTAATCGATCTTCCACGAATCTTTCACCCCTCCGTTTCGACAAGAAACAAAACCCTGGATTCTATACAGATATCTCGAGAATATCCGAATCGGGTCACGTCTGAGAAACAGAAACCGGCACCTTGCAACTGATTCAAAGTCTCTTGCTTGCCCTAACCCCATTTCTCTCTCTGGCAGCACCAATCACATTGAACCATCAACTCTTTCACCACGAATTTGCCTATGTACCCAGTTGAAGCCGCAACAAGCACGTTCAGACCCAACAGTGGGCGACCCAGTGGCGAAGAGTGGGCGACCCAGTGGCGAAGAGGTGACAAAGTCATCCTCGACGTCGTGGGTTCGAATCCACCGGTGGTAAGGAGGCTTCCCAGGGCGCAATTAATTGCGTGTCTAAAGGCTGATTCCGGGTCCAGGGTATTAAGTGGGCCGAAGCCCAACGAACCTCCTCGTTATCAAAAAAAAAAAAAAAAAACAAGCACGTTCAGGGTTTAGGGTTTAATTCCCCTGAAAGAAGCTAATGAAACAACTTCTGAAATACCCGCGTCTAAAGCCTAAATCGGTTCGAATCTCTTTCTTCTAGACCTGAAATTCCCAGAATAATCATGGGTTTGGGGTGTAAGAGGGAAAGGAAGCGAATTTACCTGAAAGTGTTTGATGAATTAGGAAGCTCTGAAGATTTGGGGTTTAGGCGTGAAGGACGTTGAACGAAGAACAAAGGGGCATTCTTTATATAGGATTGGACTTTGGAGGGATGAAGTTTGAATGCTGTTTGGGTGAAGGGAAAATGAGAGAAAATGAAGGAAAATTTCTCACAGGTGGGTAGGCCGAGGGGAAGATAACGTAATTAAATTAAACATCTAAGGATCGTTTTACGATCCAACCATCTCAAATATCTATCATTCAAACGTCTATATTCGACTACAAGATGGGTACCAAAAGACATTCATGGTCATGAATATTATTCGTTCACACATCCACTAGACTGAAATTTATTAGATGCATCGTAAGTTATTCTAAAGGGAAGAGGCAGGGGCGGATCCATGTATAGACCAATGGGGTCCCATGCCCCCTCTAAAATTTTTAATTTGTTTATAATTTTTTAAAATTTTTGATAAATAATATAAGGTGCCCCCATTAACATTTTACCTGTGCCCCCTCTTTCCACTCTTTTGTTTTTTTATTTCTCTTTTTTTTTTTAAATTAAGTTACGTGTTGTCTCTTTTTTATTCTTTATTTTTTATTTTCCAACTGTTTTTTAATCTTTCTCTCTTAATTCTCAAAATTATTATGTATAGATCTAATATTAAAAAACAATCAAATTAAAAATATTTAAGTTTTATTAAAGGAAAATAATATGTTAGTATATCAAATCTATTTCTAATTGATTGTAATCTTGTATAATTGATTCTCTCTTAATTGTATCTCCTTAGTGACCTTAGATATAGCAACCTCTTCATGTATATATTTTGTATTACACAATTGAATAAATGTGAGATCATATTATTTCTTTCATTTATGACTTTTAAGTAATTTTATTTTTTATTTATTCATCAATTTTTATATTTTGATGATACTCACAAATTTATTGTTATATATATCTATATATATATATATATATATTTTATTTGACTTGATAAAAAAATTATAGATAAATTGATTAAGCTAAAAAAATATTAGAGGATCTTATCAATAACATGATAATGACTTTTAAAAAATGATAATAGAAAATAAATTAAAACGATTTGATCTCGACTGGTTTGATTAATACATTAATTGATTTTATTTGTTGACACTATGATGGAAGATGTTTTCCGTTAACAAAATTTGTAAACATAGCTCTAAGCAATCGTATTAGTGATCAATTTTTGAGTGATTGCAGTTTATTTTATTAAAAAATATATATTTTAAACAATTATAAATAAAAGTTATTATGGATATATTTTAAAAAATAAAAAATTATAAAATTTAATGATCAAATATAAATATTTTTTATAATATATTTTTTTAATTAATTTTATTATATATTTATTATAATTATTGCCCCCACTCATAATTTTTTCTGGATCCGCCACTACCACCGAAAAAAAAAAAAATTTTGCGACCTTATTACGACTAATATATAACTAATATACAACCTATTACGACTAACAAACTACTCTTATTTTAGTTGTATATTAGTTATATATTAGTCGTAATAAGGTCGCAAAATTTTTTTTTTTTTCGGTGGTGTACACTGAAATTGCTGCGACCCAAGTGGGTTATTTGAGTAATATTCCCTATCTTGGGGGATAATAACTGGTTTCAAAAGCAAGATCCGACATAAATCTGTTTATTTCATAGCAGCCGCAAACATTTCTACTTTTTCGATTTCACCCCACATATTTCTTATAATTACACATTTAGGATAAAATTATTCGAAATAACATTTGATCCCACTCAATAAACAAATTTTTTTTATAACCAATAGGTTCACTGGATTTTCGACCTACTTAATCCTTGAACATGGAATCAGTCTTTAGTCACGCAATTAATTGCACTATCTCCTCCCTACCAATAGAATCGAACCCAAAATCTTGACGATGACTTTGTCACCGCTCGATAAACAGAGTTTGGTTCATGAACGTGAGAAAAATACCTAATGATCATTGGAGCATTTTTGCTTTTTCGATTTCACCCATATATTTCTTATAATTAAACATTTAGGATGAAATTATTCGAAATAACATTTGATACCACTCGATAAACAGAGTTTTGTTATATAACCAATAGGTTCACTAGGTTTTAGTCATGCAATTAATTGCGCTCTTCCTCCCCATCAGTAGAATCGAAGCTAAGACTTTGACGATGACTTTGTCATCACTCAATAAACAGAGTTTGGTTCATGAATATGGAAAAAAAAAACACCTAACGATCATACTGCATGCATGAGTTTTGTTATCCCAATCAACTTTCTTAGCGAGAGACAATATCTAAATCGTATAACATACTATTTGTAAGTTTCAATCCATGTATATGGTACTCAACGTGTACATTGAAAAAGTCGGATCCTCAAATTGCACTAACATACATATACACATTTCTATATATACACACGCTAAACAAGAAAAGAAACATAAATCAATGACGTCAGAAAGAAAATAGGAATGGTAATAAATTAAGGTAAGGTCCTTATTCACCTGCAATGGCCAACAAACATAGACGAAGATAACAAGGGTTGATACGTAAATATGGACCGACAGATATATAACATTTATAATAATAAAGGATTTTAGGGTTTAGGGATCAGCGGCAGCGGACCATGCGAACGGAGACACGGCGTTCGTGGGAAGAACAGACAGCCAACAGAGACAGAGCCAAAACCAACGCTAACACAAAACCTGTCATCGGGCTCATTCCCCCGTCCTCGCTCGATGTCATGCAACACCCTCCTCCCATGATGATGATGATGACGATGATGATGATGATGATGATGATGATGATGAAGTACAGAAGAAGGGAGACCGATTAGGGAAGAAGATGAAACAAAGACTAGGGTAGATGAGATGGGTATGTCTAATAATGAGTTTGATTTGGTCTTTAATTAATAATATTTTGGTCCTTGTGTGTGGTTGGTCGGTTTGTTTTTTTAAGGGATAGAAATTAAAATATTGCAATTTTGTTCCTTTTTAAATTCACATGATCGTGGCAACTTTGGTTTTATGTCCATTTTTTAAAGTGTACTACTTTAGTTTATTTGATATATTAAAAATCCATTTGATTGTGCAAATTCTCTATATTAGTTAGACTTGGCACATGCACATGCATGTTATCTTCTTCCACAATTATTATAATAGTATACATGATTAATTCCTATCGATTTATATACAATCATTTATTATCTACCATAATATTATTTCACATTTAATTTCTTCTTGGTTCTCAAATCCATAACAACGGTATAATATATATAATTTGAGATATATCTTCTTTATATTTATTGTTCAACCGACCCACAAAAGATTGAAGAAGAAGAAGAAAAAAGCACATTCCATCACACCCGAATCATAGGGCGATTATGATAAACATACATATACAGACAGAGACAGCGTTTGGCGTTCAGCGGCAGCGGACGACGCGGACGGAGACGCGGCGTTCGTTGGAGGAGAAAACGGACATGATAGAGAGAACCACGATCACTATGATCACCCATCCTACGATATCCGAACCGCCGCCATTCTCGCATGATGACATGCAACACATGCTTCCCATCTCTCCTTTTATTTACTTAATTACCTTTTTTTAAAAATAAATAAAATTCCTCTATTTCCACTTCTTCTTCTTCTTCTTCCTCCTTTTATATTCAAGTTCAGTTGGAGAATACCAAGTATAAGGAGGAGGGAGGGCAGATGAGATGGATCTTTCCAAGTTTCTAACATTTTGAGTTGAATCTGTCTTTTTACCATTTGTTTATTGTCTTTGTGTTCGTCTGCTTGGTCCATTTGGTTATTTTTTTAAAGACTATATGTGGAAACTTCTGTTTTTTTTAAATCATTTTGTTATTATAATTACATTTTTTTATTAAAAAAATTTTGTGCGGACATAGTAAAACAACAATTTGATAGTCCGGAGACTTTTTCGATGTGGTCTATACGCATTATATTTTTTATACACGTGTTGTTAAGATAGGCCGACAGGTTAACTTCGATGCCACTTTTTTTTTTTGGTGGTTATAAAAAAAAAGTTACCGCTGTTATAAAACCGTGATATTTTATGATCGTAATAGAATTTTGAGGGAAAGAATTTATCGCTTCTTTTAATTTTTTTTTTTTTTTTGCAATCAATTATGTTTTATTTTCCTATGGAACTTGTGTCTAAAAATGCCAAGTAAATACCATAATTATTAAAAATGATAGAATAATATGTTTCGCACATAATATGTACATATTACGTATATGATACATGCATGCATGCATACATACATACGGTGACACGTAAACAAGACAAAAAAACATGGTGCCAAGTGTCGTATTATTTGTGAAAACGGTGTCGTTTTCGGGTCTCCGCCACTGGAGTCATTGCAGAAATCTCAACGCCACTCTCCTTTTTTTTTTTCTATTGATTTAATATTCAAATAATCTATTCATTAAAATAAAAAAATAATCTAGTCATCGGAATATCTTTTTGATATCAAATTTACCGATTAGATAAAAAAATGTTTTGACGGAAAATATAAAACAAAAAATGATATTTTATAAAATTGGTTTGATTTTGTTAGTTTTATAAAAAAAATATTAATTTGGTTTTTATTTTGGAAATTTTGATTGTGGATCGAATTTCGTAATTATGTTTTTTTTTTGTCTTTTAATACCCTTAAAGGGTTTTTTTAAATCATAGCCTTATTTTTATGGGTATTGACAAGTATTTGATTATATTTTTATTCATTTTTAAAAATTTCTCTATTGGGTTAACATCGTGTAAATATGCATATATATATATATATATATAATATAGAAACACAAAAAGAGATTTTAAAAAAAAAAACTAGAGAAGAAGAGTCCATAATCTTTGAGAGCATGATCTTAAAATTCGATCTACCTTATAAATAAGTTGTTTACAAGAAATAACAATGAGATTCAAGATATATGGAAATTGCATTATTATGCGAATTTAGGCAAATGACAGTAATTAGCAGACTGATATTTATGTAGACATACAATGGTCATCATTACTACTACTACTACAATATTTTAATTTGCTTTTTTTTTTTATATAAATAATTTATAAACATGATATTGTTGAAAATAAAATGAATATTATGATAGTGAAAGCAATAATAATAATAAGAGAGAGAGAATGGAGAGAGAAGTGATGAAATGAGAGTAAACCTTATGAGGTTTTTGTGTAACATTAACAAGGAGGTGTACTACATATTTATAGGAAAAGAGAGGTAACTCCTTCATCATTAAGGAGTTAATCTTATTGGACAATTAGAAGGTCCACATATTTATAATACTCCCCCTTGGACCTCTAATAATTATACATAAGATATTTATAATTTAGACTGCCTCATTAAAAACCTTATCATAGAAAAACCCTGTGGGATAAAAACCATGACGAGGAAAAAAGAGTACAGTCGTACAAAACTCCCCCTTGAATATGAGTTCCTTCATAATCTTTGAAGATGACGCATTCCAATATTCTGGACGTGCTTCCTGAATGTTGAAGTAGGAAGTGCCTTTGTGAACAAATCAGCTACATTGTCACTTGATCGGATATAACGAATATCAACTTCTTTATTCTTTTCGAGCTCTTGAGTATAAGAAAAAAACTTCGGAGGGATATGCTTCGTTCGGTCACTTTTTATGTATCCCTCTTTGGTTTGGGCAACACATGCAGCATTATCTTCAAATAATATTGTTGGATCGATATTAGTGGATAACCCGCAAGTTTCTTGTATATGACGCGTTATAGCTCTAAGCCATACGCATTCTCTACTTGCCTCATGGAGCGCAATGACTTCTGCATGATTTGAAGATGTCGCAACCAATGTTTGTTTTTGAGAACGCCATGATATTGCAGTACCTCCAATTGTGAACACATATCCAGTTTGTGATCGAGCTTTGTGAGGGTCTGACAGATAGCCTGCATCTGCAAAACCAATTAATTCAAGTGAAGAATCTCTTGGATAGAATAATCCCAAATCAATCGTTCCCCGTAAATAACGAAAGATATGTTTGATCCCAGTCCAGTGTCGCCTTGTTGGAGACGAACTGTATCTCGCTAAAAGATTAGTAGCAAATGCTATATCGGGTCGAGTACAATTAGCAAGATACAATAAAGCTCCTATCGCGCTCATATACGGTACTTCAGGACTGAGTACCTCCGCGTTGTTTTCGCAAGGGCGGAATGGATCTTTCTCAATATTTAGGGATCTGCAAACCATCGGAGTACTTAGGGGATTCGATTTGTCCATGTTAAAACGTTTCAGGATTTTCTTGGTATAATTGGACTGATGAACAAATATTCCACTTGGAAGATGTTCTATCTGTAATCCAAGACAAAAATTGGTTTTCCCCAAGTCTTTCATCTCAAACTCTCCTTTCAAATAATTACGAGCGTTTTCAATTTCTTTGGAGGTCCCGATAATATTTAGATCATCCACATATACTGCTATAATCACAAAACCATTATTTGTTTTCTGGATAAATACACAAGGGCAAATAGGACTATTAACATATCCCTTTTTCAACAAACATTCACTTAGTCGATTATACCACATACGACCAGACTGTTTTAACCCATATAAGGATCGTTGTAATTTGATCGCGTATGTTCCATTTGGCTTTGAATTTATTGTTTCTGTTATTCTCATTCCTTCAGGAACTTTCATGTATATCTCATTTTCTAACGATCCATATAAATATGCCGTAACGACATCCATGAGATACATTTCTAGATTTTTGGAAGTTGCTAGACTTATCAAATATCTGAACGTAATCGCGTCCATGACTGGAGAATATGTTTCTTCGTAATCTATTCCAGGTCTTTGAGAGAACCCTTGTGCGACAAGACGAGCTTTATATCTTGTGATTTTATTATTCTCATTTCTCTTTCGCACAAAAACCCATTTGCATCCAACTGGCTTAACGTCATCGGGGGTTATAACAATAGGACCGAATACATTTCTTTTGTTCAAAGAGTCTAATTCTACTTGTATAGCTTCTTTCCATTTTATCCAATCATGTCTCCTTTGACATTCAGATACCGATATTGGTTCTGGATCCTCATTATCATGTTCAATTTCTTTGGATACAGAAAAAGAGAATACTCCATCAGTGTCATCCACCTCAGTTCGGATAAACATTTTTCCATGATGGTTGTAGTTAATAGAAATCTCATTATTTTCTGTATTCTCACGATTATTTTCATCATTTTGATGTTCGATATCTTTTTCCTCATTTGATTCTTTTGGGGAAATCTGAGGGCTATTATCAATTTCACTTTTCTTTCTTTTCCGTGGATTTTTATCTTTAGAGCCGATTGGTCTTCCACGTTTCAATTGTATTGTAGACTCATTAGCAATTCTTTTATCTTTCTGATCCTTTGGTATTTCTATTCGAGCGGGTGTATTTTCAGCTGGAATGTACGATTTTGTCACTCGTGTTGTATCTGTGAACCCATCTGGTAATCGATTCGCTATATTTTGCAAGTGTATGAGTTTTTGCACTTCAATGTCACATTGCTTTGTAGGGGGGTCAAGATATAATAATGATTTTGTTTTCCACATTAAATCTTGTGAGGCTTGTATCATTCCTCCCCCTAACGCTGGGAATTCATCTTCATGAAAATGGCAATCAGCAAAACGAGCTACAAACATGTCACCAGTTTGCGGTTCAATATATCGAATGATCGAGGGTGAGTTATACCCAACATAAATACCCAATCGTCTTTGAGGACCAATTTTTGTACGTTGTGGTGGAGGTATTGGTACATATACCGCACAACCAAATACTCGAAGATGAGATATATTTGGTTCATTTCCAGTGGCTAAGTGTATTGGGGAGTATTTATGATATGCACTTGGTCGAAGTTGGATCAGTGCTGCAGCGTGTAAAACAGCATGTCCCCATATTGTAATTGGAAGTTTTGTTTTCATCATCATTGGTCGAGCAATAAGTTGAACACGTTTAATTAATGATTCAGCCATACCATTTTGTGTATGGATATGGGGAACTGGATGCTCAATCTCAATCCCGAGCGACATACAGTAGTCATTGAAAGCTTGAGAAGTGAATTCGTCGGCGTTATCAAGCCTCACTTTTTTAATTGTATAATCAGGGAATTGAGCTCGTAATTTGGTTATTTGAGCAAGAAACCTCGCAAATGCAACATTGCGGGTTGATAATAGACAAACATATGACCATCTACTTGATGCATCTATCAGGACCATAAAATATCGAAATGGTCCACTAGGTGGATGAATTGGTCCGCATATATCACCATGTATTCGTTCCAAGAATGACGGTAATTCATTTCCAACCTTGGTCGATGATGGTCTTATTATCAATTTTCCTTGGGAGCAAGCGGTACATGTAAACTCATGAGATTGGAAAATCTTTTCATTTTTTAATGGATGACCATTAGAATTTTCTACAATTCTCCGCATCATTATTGAACCAGGATGCCCCAATCGGTCATGCCAAATCTTAAATATATCACCAAATCGTGGGTTCATCGTAGCATATGATTCAATCACATATATCTTTGTGGAATATAATCCGGAAGATAATGCCGATAATTTTTCCATCACATACTTCTTTCCAGAAATTATTAATGTGATACAAAGGTATTCCTGATTATCTTCACACATAGTCTCTATATGATATTTATTTTGACGAATATCTTTAAAACTTAATAAGTTTCTTTGAGACTTTGGAGAGAATAATGCATTATTTATTGCAATCCTTGTACCTCGAGACATCATAAAATTGGCTTTTCCAGAACCCATGATGATTCTCGCATTTCCAGATATCGTAGTAACACTGGATTCAGTAATCCTCAATTCAGAGAAGTACTTTTCATCTCTCAATATCGTATGAGTCGTAGCACTATCGGAACATGATAAGTTGGAGAAAACATTATCAACATTTCATGCTGATAATGTTGTTTTGCAACAACAATATCGGACAAAAGAGTTCACAAAATATAAAGATTTGATCCAAGTCCTACTTGTTGCAGAGCAAAATAATCAGCTTCTAATGAAAAATCATCAAGCTCGCCCAACTGGTTCTGCTCCATTTCCTGAGACAAATGCAACATTTTCAAACTATAACCGTTGGCAAGGTCGCGGACGTGGACGTGGACGTAGTCGTGGCCGAGGCCGTGGTCGAGGACGTGGACGTGGACGTGGGAGAAACCACAGTTATCAGCCACAACCTTTTCATAATGGAGATATAAAGAAAAGGGAGTATCATAGAAGTAAAAATTATGATGCGAACAAAAGGCACAAAGAAAATATTTGTTATCGATGTGGTATGAACGGTCATTGGTCACAGACCTGCCGCACACCAAAACATCTTGTTGAGTTATACCAACAATCACGGAAAGACAAAGGGAAAAGTGTCCAGATAAACTTTGTATCTGATGACCTTGGTGATTTCATTGATAATGAAGCGGATGGGACACATCTGGATATCGCAGATTTTCTTGATCAGTCCGAGGAGAAAATGACCAATGAGTAAAAGTTGATATGAAGTCTGTTATAAGTTCTGAATGTTGCATGTTATCTTTCTTTTAAAATATGTTTTCATGTAAAATGTTGTTGTATGTTTTTCTAGATTTCTATTGTACTCTGAAGTTAAGTTCTTGTGTTATGTACTATTTTTATCTTATCTTTATTTTCAGGCATTTTCTCATCTCTTACATTGATCGATTCAACTTGAAATATGTCAAAGTACAAGATAAAGGACGGGGATATATGTTTGGCCGATAGTGCTACGACTCATACGATATTGAGAGATGAAAAGTACTTCTCTGAATTGAGGATTACTGAATCCAGTGTTACTACGATATCTGGAAATGCGAGAATCATCATGGGTTCTGGAAAAGCCAATTTTATGATGTCTCGAGGTACAAGGATTGCAATAAATAATGCATTATTCTCTCCAAAGTCTCAAAGAAACTTATTAAGTTTTAAAGATATTCGTCAAAATAAATATCATATAGAGACTATGTGTGAAAATAATCAGGAATACCTTTGTATCACATTAATAATTTCTGGAAAGAAGTATGTGATGGAAAAATTATCGGCATTATCTTCCGGATTATATTCCACAAAGATATATGTGATTGAATCATATGCTACGATGAACCCACGATTTGGTGATATATTTAAGATTTGGCATGACCGATTGGGGCATCCTGGTTCAATAATGATGCGGAGAATTGTAGAAAATTCTAATGGTCATCCATTAAAAAATGAAAAGATTTTCCAATCTCATGAGTTTACATGTACCGCTTGCTCCCAAGGAAAATTGATAATAAGACCATCATCGACCAAGGTTGGAAATGAATTACCGTCATTCTTGGAACGAATACATGGTGATATATGCGGACCAATTCATCCACCTAGTGGACCATTTCGATATTTTATGGTCTTGATAGATGCATCAAGTAGATGGTCATATGTTTGTCTATTATCAACCCGCAATGTTGCCTTTGCGAGGTTTCTTGCTCAAATAACCAAATTACGAGCTCAATTCATTTATAGTTTAGGCGGCATAGCCGACCATCACGATAATAATAATAATAATAATAACAATAGAAACATTTATAAACATTCATACCATATTTATAGTTTAGGCGGCATAGCCGACCATCACGGTAATAACAATTAACAAGAAATAAATATAAACATTCATATCATATTTATAGTTTAGGCGGCATAGCCGACCATCACAGTAATAATAATAATAATTTTTTAAACATTAATATTATATTAATTTATAGTTTAGGCGGCATAGCCGACCATCACGATAATAATAATAATAATAATAACAATAGAAACATTTATAAACATTCATACCATATTTATAGTTTAGGCGGCATTAAATTTTTCTTAAATTTTTACTTGCAAAAAAAATATAATCATGAGTAACGTTAATATGTTTTATGTTTCTTTTTTATAGTTAACATGTCGAACTTGGTCAACCTCAAAATCGCTGCTCTAGATGCTTCTGGAAAAAATTACATGACTTGGGCATTAGATGCCAAAATGCATCTGAAGGCAAAAGAGATTGTAACAACAATCGATAAAAAGCAAAAATGAGAGTAAACCTTATGAGGTTTTTGTGTAACATTAACAAGGAGGTGTACTACATATTTATAGGAAAAGAGAGGTAACTCCTTCATCATTAAGGAGTTAATCTTATTGGACAATTAGAAGGTCCACATATTTATAATAGATATGAAATAATTAAATTAAAGGGGATGAAAAATCATTGCATTGATTTGGCTTTGCCGGGGAAAAGCAAAGGCCGTCATCAATCAGTTTATCCCCACACTTCTCCTTTTTCAAATAACAAAATCCCTAAAGGCTGAAGCTTTTTTTTTTCTTTTTTCTCTTTGCTCACTCACTAAACTCAGCCCCTGTTTGGATGCCCTGAAAATGATCTCTTTCTCGGGAAAATAGGACTGGAAAATGGGGTGCGTGTTCGGTAGGCAAGTCTCCGGGAGGCCTGTTGAGAGGAGCAGGCGGGAGAACGAGGAGGTCAGAGTTAACCCGGAGGCGAGCGACTATGACGGCGGCCATGCGGAGGCGGAGAGGCGGAGCGAGAGAGAGAGGGGCAATGCGAAGGTAAAGGAGAAGGAGAAGAGGAGATCGTCGAGGATGAATCCGTGGTTGAGCAATCCGCCGAAGCACGTTCACGGGGAGCAAGTCCGTCGCCGGCGAGGCTATCAGTGGCTGGACGCCTCGCCGTGCCGACAGCTTCGAGAAGCTCGATAAGGTAAGTAAAGGGCATTCACATAGACGCAATGTGGATCAAATTTAGGGACTTTGGGTTTTGGTTCTTGTGCCGCTTGAGCAATGTCACTTCTCTGTATGGTTCAGATCGGGCAAGGAACTTACAGTAACGTGTACAGAGCGAGGGACGCTGTAACTGGCAAGATTGTTGCATTGAAGAAAGTCCGGTTTGATAATTTGGAGCCAGAGAGTGTTAAATTCATGGCGAGGGAGATTTTGATCTTGCGGCGGCTGGATCATCCCAATGTTATTAAACTGCTTGGGTTGGTCACTTCAAGAATGTCTTGCAGCTTGTATCTCGTGTTTGATTATATGGAGCATGATTTAGCCGGTCTAGCCGCTAGCCCCGAGATCAAGTTCACCGAGGCTCAGGTACACGAATCGTGGTTATGGAGTTGGATTTTGAGCATTGTCTCCATGACATTTAATTAGCTGTCTTGATCTGAGTCTTTGTTGATGGGTTCCAGGTGAAATGCTATATGAACCAGCTGTTGTCAGGGCTCGAGCATTGTCATGACCGGCATGTCCTGCATCGCGATATCAAGGGATCTAATTTACTGATCGATGGTGAGGGAGTTCTCAAGATTGCTGATTTCGGGCTGGCTTCGTTCTTTGACCCGAATAACAAGCACCCGATGACTAGTAGAGTGGTAACACTATGGTACCGAGCTCCCGAGCTTCTTCTCGGGGCAACTGATTACGGGGTTGGTGTTGATTTGTGGAGCGCCGGTTGCATCCTGGCTGAACTGTTATTTGGTAAACCTATCATGTCTGGTCGCACAGAGGTAATGACATCGTTTTTTCATGTCTTTTTATTACATGTTGCTGATACGTAAAACATTGTTGTCTGTCCCTTTGTCTTTGCATAATATTAGGTGGAACAGCTGCACAAGATATTTAAACTATGCGGCTCCCCTTCAGACGAGTACTGGAAAAAGTCGAAGTTGCCACACGCAACCATGTTTAAGCCCCAACAGCATTACAAGAGACGGATCGTAGAGACTTTTAAGGACTTCCCTCAGTGTTCACTGCCGTTGATCGAGACCCTTCTCGCTATTGACCCTGCAGATCGTGAAACTGCAACCGCTGCTCTGCGGAGTGAGGTGAGATCTGATGTTCTTGGGAATCTTTCGAGAATGAATGATTCATCGATCATGACCATTTTTTCCGACATATACGCGGTTCATTGCTGGCTTTTACAACAGTTCTTCTTGACGGAGCCTTACGGTTGTGAACCTTCAAGCCTCCCGAAATATCCTCCCAGCAAGGAGATGGATGCTAAACTGAGGGATGAAGCAGCCAGAAGGTCAGGAAATATAGAAACCTGTAGTCTCTTGTCTGAAGTTTATGATCTTCCAAGATGTGTTTGATTGTTTCTCATTTTTGTTCTGTACATTCTCCAGTTTGAATCAAATTCTATCAATTTTTAGTCGAAAACCAGTGAGCTTGGTACCTGTCTGATACTGTTCGTGTTTTTGCTCCTTGTTAACCTGATTTGATATGCAACGTAAATTAGATTGAGAAGAGCGGCGAAAGCGAATGGAGATGAAGTGAGGAAAGGAAGATCTCGTGCTCGGGCAATGCCTGCTCCAGAAGCCAACGCTGAGCTTCAAGCAAATCTTGATGTACGTCAGATAAGCTTCTGTCATATTCTCAAACAGATGTTGACGATGCTTCCTGTCTTGTTCTTACTTTCTTATTGCATTCCCGATGTTCGGACAGAGACGACGTATGATAACGCACGCAAATGCGAAGAGCAAGAGCGAGAAGTTTCCGCCTCCACACCAAGACGGAGGAGCCCTCGGGTACCCGATTGGCTCAGCCAATAACGAATCGGAGCAGGGTTTCATCCCATTCAGCACCACGAATTTCTCATTCGCTAAAGACCCGGTCCAGACATGGTCTGGTCCGTTGGTGGATTCGCGCAAGAAACACGATGCCGCCGCCATGGACAGGAGGACATCCAAGAGAGATTCAAGAAGAGACAAGAAGAACGCGGCTCAAATCTGATAAGAGGAACACAGGTGAATTACTATTTTTTTGGTCGATAGGTTCACGAAAGTTCTGTGATGCATGTTGCTTTCGACCCAAGAAACCAAGATTCGAGAAGATGGGGATCTTGCGATTCTCCCGTTCTCCTTCCTCCACCCAGAACAGAAATATCTCAGTTTCTTCAACACAGCTGTATATTCAATGTAAACTACTCATCTCTGTCCCAAGTGCTTGTGTTTTTTTGGTTTCGTGTAAAAGCTCACTTATGTTTTTTTTTTCCGAGGAATTTCTGGAAATTAAGATATTTTAAATCTAATCGGATGAAACTTCATGGATGATTGATTTATTCAATCCATCCGAATTTTATGACACTCCGAGTTTCAGTAATCGTTAACAATGGATATAATCACGAAGACGGATGAACAACAAAAAAAAACTACGGAATACAGGAGGAACTACAACACCATGAACATATCTCAGCTTCTTAGCATCAAACAGACCAAAGATTTTCTTTCCTAAGAGAAAAAAAAAAGACAAACAAGAAAACAGACACAGAGACAATGGCTTCAACTAGATACAGACAACAACAACAACAAGGGCACCTTCTGTTTCTCTCTTCCGTTCACTCGCAGGCGATTCTGGTCTCGAAGCTGCTAAGGCAAATGGCGAAGGCCTGAAACGCAGAGATCGGATACCCGAAATCCATGGTGAAGATGTCCTTCCCCACTTTCCCGAACTGAAGTATTATCCTCTCGTTCCTTTGCTGCTGCTGCTGCGATGGCTGGCCCGTTTCCCGACCAGCCGCCACAAGCTGAAAGTTTTTAACGGATGCGAACGG
>NW_010966177.1:2179024-2233514 GCF_000463585.1 Tarenaya hassleriana | reverse complement strand
CCCCCACCCGCCACAAGCTGAAAGTTTTTAACGGATGCCACCGTGACACGGCCATGGAAGTTCAGGCACCAGCACCGGAGCTGCTCGTGCCACCTTGGTGTCTTGTTTTTCAGCACCAAGGCCGAGTCTTTTGGATGGCCCAAGTCCCCGGGTGGCGTGTTACTGCTGCTGGCTGGTTTGGATGGGGATCGGAACGGAAACGGGAACTCTGACGGCGTTGGAGCTACTCCTCCAGGTTCAACGGAGTTTGCAGGTATTGTATCCATAACGCAACGCATTCTTCTTGGTCCCCTGTCATTTCATCAAGAGATCAAGAAACCAGACAAAAGGTAACATAACATGGTTTTAATGTTTACTACACATACAAAGACCCAGTTTTGGAGTTTCTGATCACTATAAAAAAACCAGAAACAAAGAATGTATTCTCTAAAACCCTTCTCCCAAAATCTCTTAAGTTGTGAAATAAAACTCCGATGAATAGTCAGAAACATCTTTCAGAACCAAAGTTGAGAGACAACCAATCAAAGATTTTTGTTTTCAGCCCTCGGGACAAGAAAAATCTTACCGGGAGCCTAAGACGTTCAACTCGTATGAAATCTGACCAACAGGGTAGCTTCCAAGAGGAACCTTGGGTGAAACTTTCACGAGATGAGAAGAACGACGGCTCTTCCTCATCTTCGCTCCTGCGTTTGGTGGCTGGCCGTCAAAGACAGTAAATTTTGTTCCCAGGAAGTTCGATCTTGAAAATATTCAGAAAACAATTATATCAGCTAGAGATTTCAGATCGTTATAACTTCAAGTGAATTTGCTCAAAACTGTTATAGACTATAGTATCTCACAAAAATCCCACGAGGATTCTCCGACCAAGACAGTGGGATACAAGTGAAAGATTAACCAAATAAAAGACGGTAAATTTGGTTCTTTTTCCCTTTCTGGTATAAAACCATGCAAGTTCAGGTTGTTTGCAGTCACCTTCCACCAGCTAACTTATAAAGCCATACCTTCCATTTCTTATCCGAGCAAGTGAGCATATTATGTCAATAACGCCTCAGACAAATCAAACAGTTTCAAAGCCCGAAACTAGACAGATCGGATACAGACAAATCAAGCACAAACTATGATCAGACAATAACGGATCAATATGAAAAGCATCAGATATAAGACAATGGAACAAGCAGAGGGGTCATAGACTCAGCACCTCACTTTCCCAGTGTAAGCGTCACTTCTCCTTGACATATCATCCGGACGCAACGAGATGATGTAATCAGTACAAGTCGCGTGCTTGAACTTGCATGCAGCAAGAAGAAACTTCCCGTCATCCGTCAAAGCTGCCCAAAAGAAGCGAGATTTTTCAGACTATGGGAACTATACAGCAGTCTTGAAGGGATTATTCCTTGTCATTCAAATTTCAAAGTTCCAAATACAAACAAAACACGGAGAAAGAAGAGATGCATACCATTGGTTAACCCGAGATACAGATGATAAGTCTGAGTAGTTCGGTTGCGTTTTATGAAGCATTGGATCAGAGAATCCCTAGGGCCAGGCTGCACAAATACACCAAAGCTTCAATCTTTGTCATAACAACATCAAATGAATCATAAAACATTATAGCAACAATGAGATTTATCAGAAGACCTCATTGTACCCAAACCCGTTTTTGTTACAGCCACCGAGAAAACCTCCCTCTACCCATGAATTCAACCAAAAAAAAAAAAAACAAGACTTTTGCGCCATGTGTTTGGATTAAGATGTCCTAAAACATCTACATACAATTGGCATCACAGATTGTCATCATCAACATCAAACACAAACACGACCCGTAGGACTAAGGCTGTATTCCAATTGACTCTCTACTCTCTAGAATCAAGTGTACCATAAAAAGAGTGACTTAACATGAACAAAAACGGCAAAGTGTCATCACAAACGCCACTTCTGTCACAAAAACATAGACTCGATCCGCAAAAAGGACACAACTTTGTAATAATTCAACTTTGTAAGTGTATAACCTATATCATATTTACAGAGCAATTGATGGATAGAAACCTGTTTGAGAGAGATGGGGAATGTCAATTTGGAGGAGACTTCAGGAACAGCGACGATCTCTTTGGTGAGGAGTCTCCAGCCGCGGCAGACACCGGCGCAAGCCACCACGCTCCGCCGCGACGGCCAGGCACCACTGTCGTCCGTCTCGACTCTCGTCAGGATCTCCCTCAGCAGCTCCTCCGGAAGCTCCGACCACCGACACGGTGACTCCGACTCGTCGGATGAACCCGGCGGAGACTCGGCCGAGTCGTGGACCACCCGGTGAAGCCTGGGGCGCATCTCGTGGATTAAGCTACGGATCGTCATGGGGATTTAGAGGGGAAAATTAAGGGTTTTGGGGGCGATTAATCATTGATTAAGGACGCAAAAAAGGGGGGTTTGGATTGCTAATTTACAAGAGAATCGTGAAAGGTTTTAGGTGAGAGAGATGGTGGAGGTGGTGGCGCTGTTGTTGGGAGGTTCGAAGATTCGGATAATAATGGAGGCTTTCCTTTTGGACAAAGAAGACTTCACCCTCTCTTTGCTGCTACTACTTCCACTTCCAATTTCTTTTGTTTTTGTTTTTATTATTATTAAATTGTTATTAATTATTATCGTTAATTTAACAAAGTTAATAATTCTTATTAATAATTTTTGTATTTGTTTATAATTGTGTCCAAATTCAGACGTTGAAGATTTATTTCCATGAAATCTTAATAACTAAAAGTTTTTGTGTAAATAATTCCTTTTTTTTCCTTCTCTTCTATTTGCTTTAAATTAATGGTAAAATAAGTGGAATCTTATTTCTTTTTCCTTACAAAAATATAAGTTTTTAATCTATGATTTCAATTTCATGCACCGACATAAAAAGATGTCAGGCCAAGAACTTGGTCTATTTCGGATATCTCTTTCTTACCATTTTCTACCAATATCTCGTGATTTTTTTTGTCATTATTATAACGTTTATCAATATATCTGATATTGGATTTGATTTTATACCAATCAAAAATATGGATTTCTACAAAACAATATTATTCCCCTATTTGCCAAACCAGCAATGGACTCTCGAAACAAGAGGCACTTTCACCATTATGGGAATAAAAAATATTGTAAAGAATTAATTCAGAGCAAAAGCAGCATGTTTTTTTTTTAATACTAAAGACAAAAAAAGGGAGACTATTGTATAAAATTCATAAAATCTCCAAATAGAGTATCATATATATATAAATATATATCTATGTTGGTAGTTTGGAAAATTTTTAAAATCGAAGGTGGTTTGGAAAATAAGTGTGTGCCTTGGCCGCCTTTCTTGATGTGGTTGGAATATTTTCCATATACCTCTCTAACCATTATTACTATAAAAAAAATATATATTGAATTTGTGAATTAATGCATAACCGAACTAAAATCGAATTGAAAGTCACCAAATTCAGAGTTTCGCACAATATATACGTACCCATTTTTATTTGTTATTCTTCTAAATATATAACACGTGTTCAAGTTGTAAAACTACGAGTGACACACAAAAAACAAACAATTAGAAACACGAATAAATAATCGGTAATTTAAAACTAAAACTATTTAGAAACAAAAATAAGATGTTTTCATTTACCAAAATCAAATCAGATGTCTGCATGAAAGAAAAAAAAAAAACTCGAAGAGAGCGAGCCACATCACATGTGAGCAAAATAATAATAAAACAAAACAAATGTGCAAGCCGATGGACCCCACTTTCTCTCGGTATTATCCATTTCGGATCTTTTTCACAAATATCTAAAAGCGGGGCCCTCTATATTTTCGTTTATTCCGTTTCAATCCCCTGATATTTGAATTAGGGGTGGGCACGGGTCGGATACCCGGGAAAATCGAGAGATTTGGATTCAGACCCGGGAGGCTCGGGTATTTAACTATGAGATTTGTATCCGGGATTTGGTATTTACGAGTATCCGGGGTACGGGTATCCGGAATAATAGTCGGGTACTCGCGGATATCCGGATCCGGATTTATTTAAGAAAAACAACAATATTCATATATAAAATTTTTAAAACATGAAGATATATTTATAAAAATTGATGAATTATGATAAAATATATAAGACAAAAGAGATAATAAGAGACAAATAATAATAAATTTAATTTTTTTGAATTAATATTAAAAAAATATGAAATTATTTCATCTAAAATAATTGTATTTTATAAAAATGTTATATAAATATAAGATATAATTATTTATAATCATAATACGCGGGTACCCGCGGATATCCGGTTTTAAAAATTCTATTATCCGGATTTGGATCCGGATTCACGGGTATTGAAAAATAAGGATTTGGATTCGGATTTGAAAATTACGAGTACCCTAAAATCGGGTATCCGTGAGACGAGTATCCGACGGATACCCGATTTTCGGGTATTTGTGCCCAGCCCTAATTTGAATCATACAAATTTCATACCTTGGATAAGTTTACAAGACAACAGATTTAATAAGCACGACAAATTCGTGGCGGACCTTTGTATAGGTTTGTGCCAATGTGAAATGTCCTCATGCGCCTCCCGTTCGCTCTCACCACAGCTCACAGTTTAACATAAAATCAATTTAATAATATATATATACACACACCCCAAACAAATATATTTGATATATATTATGGTGTGAATGAGGTTTGACTACTACTACACGTTAAATTACACAAAAACAAATAAAAATAGATGAACCCAAGTAGACGCATTGTCCAATAACGAAATATGATATATAGATAGAAAAGGTGGTGCACCAACTCGATGTGTATGATGACATGATTGGTTTAGAAAGGAGAGAAAAAGCATATGGTGGGTAGGAGTAGTGCAGGTATCATATTTTCCTCCTTTATCCTTTTCCAATGATTGGGACTCCTTAAGACAACGCACTCCCTCTCTAATGTTCTTTTCGGTTGTCCCTTTCCACTTTTTAAAAGACCCCCCAAACTCATAAACGGAGAATTGGAACATTTGAAAAGGGAAAAAGAAAACTCTCTAATAAGATCATATGCCCGGCCCATTTTAAGACATAATGTTATAAGACAAAAATAAATATTTAGTATCATAAACATTTTGTTTTAAAATAAAATCAAATTCAAAACGTAAGCAAGGAATGGATAAGATATTCAAATAGAGAAGGGTATTAAATGTTGTACGGAGAATTACAATATACATTAGGATACAAAGGGAAGAAGAGCATGCTCAAAGGTATGTTTACCTCGTGAGAAGAATCAATTTGCCCGCAACTCAGCTGCAACGTAATGATCCTGCATTCGAACAAATATTACACATCCATGAAAAAAAATTTAAAGATTCGTGTTCACGAAAATAATAATCCATAAGGAGGAAATAATTCCATTAACGAAAAGATTTCATGATCTTTCACTTCTAAGATTCTTAGATTAGAAGGGTTGCCAATCATAGTCACAG
Source organism: Tarenaya hassleriana (assembly GCF_000463585.1). NCBI lineage: Eukaryota > Viridiplantae > Streptophyta > Magnoliopsida > Brassicales > Cleomaceae > Tarenaya > Tarenaya hassleriana. The sequence goes on along the minus strand of NW_010966177.1, from coordinate 2,228,049 downwards.
AGATCTTTATTGATCGCTACGCCCTCCAAAAAGTTTGGAAGAGAATGAAAGTACCTTAGTTTTTGAACTCCGGTTACAGAGTTCAGGCACAACGGGGCAGCCTCTGCAACTCTACAGCAACAAGCGAAGCCACGTTGCTAAGACAAGGAGCGACCTCCGAGTTCTTCATCTCAGAGACAATGGTGTTGATCTTGGAGAGATCGTGTCCCGATATAGACAGGATCATTGCCTGTGACATGTACTGCCTGCACGAATATCCCAAACAGTGCAAAACCCGTTTCAGAACCAGCAATTGCGGTTCATCTTGCTGCTGTCCTGTGTTCTTCTTCCTTCGCCATGCCTCTAGAACAGGCGTGACCTTAGGAAGATTAGTCAGAAATCCCGTGGTGGCCTCCCTTGAAGCTGCTCTTAGCAGCAAGAGGACACATTCCGAGGCGATGTCTGCAACTGTTGTGTTGTCCGATGCCACGAGTTCCAATAACATGCCCATGTTGCTTCCAAAGTCCGATATGTCCCTTATGCATTCTTGTGGATCGACGTCCAATGTTAAACCGCTGTCTGATAGGAGTGTCGGTTCTTTCATGTGGTTGGAGCTAAGGTCTTTTTTACTCCCGAGAGAGCGTAGCAAAAAAGCTTTGCAGAGGCTTAGAGTCGGTTCAAGGAAATCTTCCATGTCTTTTGCGTAGATGAATTCTAAAAGATTTCCGATTCTCCTCACTACTTTCAGCTGAGAGAGCAGTTTAGTCTCCATCTCTGGAGCCGAGGCAAGAGCCAAACACAGCTTGACATTGCTAACGTTTGCGCTGGACAAGTCGCCTAGAAGAAACTCAAAGCATTGTGAGACAGTCTTCAGATGTAAGATATCGGATATCTTGATGTAGTTGAACTCAACAAACATGACAAGGAGCTTCTGCGCATAAGCTGGGATGGGGTCCTCGTCCTGGATCAGGGCAGGGTAGAGAGGGAGGAAATGAGAGTTGGATACAGACTTCAGATCCTCCGATGTTCGTTGCTCAATGCCGGAGGACTCGGTTAAGAGAATTGTCATTGAATCAAACCAGATTTTCAGACAGAGAAATCGAGCATCCCCATCTTTGTTCCCTTTATAGATAGCAGCAAGACTCGGAAGCATCTCCCTGATGAAAATTTCTGCATTCTGGGTTACCAGAGGCGAGTCTTCTGCTATGCATTCCAGAACTTGCAGAAGGGTTATCCTGAAGTCATCTCTTCCCTGCAAATCATTAACAAGCAATGAGGAATTGAAGAGTGCATTTGTAGTAACTAATAAGAAAATCCAGAAAGTTTTTAACACTTTGGTCTGTGTAATTGTAATTTATCCTGCATCTTCCGTCTTCAAATCGAAATACGAGAATCAATGATCACTGTTTATCATAAGGAGAAGATGCCTAGATTTATGATTCCTGAACCAATTCCATTGCTGCCAAAATTAGAAACAAGAAGCATGGAAACAGAGCATACTGTTGATCTATGATAGAGAGACAGAAACTAATAACAAACTAGGCACAGCAAATTTGCAGCTACTGACCTGAAATGAGGCTTCCACAAGTTTCGTAAGATTTACCAACTGACGTAGCACTTGCTGAGTTACCATCTTGTTCTTAAACGACGAGCTTCCAAGTAGATGAAGGACAATAGGGAACAAGTGCGCACTAGTCTTTGGAGGAGCTCGGCTGTTAAGGGGAGAGATGGGCCCATGTCTTCTTCCCGTCATCAGTTGCTGGATATCATTGGTTATTGTATCCAGCAAACCTGGTACTATGGAGGTGACCAAGTTTACAAATGCCTCAAGACATTGTTGCACGAAATTATCTTTTTCTTTAGTCAGTCTGTCCACAACAGGCAAAAATCTTGAACTGCAGAAAAAATGTGGCAGCCAACGCCTACTACTCTTACAGAGAAATGCGACAAAAAGGAGAGCTTTGCCCCTAAGAACTTCACTCCCTTGCTCTATGATGGATAGCAGACTGGGGAGAAGACTTTTCTCCTCTGCCAAGGCCACAAGATGCCTTCCAAAGCTTGTGAATGTATGACTTCCAATCATAGCCATGTTGAGAAGATTTAAACAAATTTGCTGCTCCCGTGGACTTCCTTTGACAAAAGTCGAAGCTATTTCCTTCAGCGAAAGCTTTTCTACGATGGACTGAATGCAAGTAGGGTTAAAACGTGCGAGACGGACCAAACATGATCCTGCAGTCAGTCTCATGCTTTCCTGTTTTCCAGCTGCTCTGTAAATATAGCACAAGTTGCTTATCAAATCTTGGCTGGAGAATCTTGTGGCCCAACAAGGTCCTTGACTGCAGATATTTTCTATTGTCCTCAAAGCATAAAGTTGTGTAAGATCATCTTCGCCTTTGCGTAAGACAGATGACACAAGAGCGATCAAAGCATTTGGAACCTGTTCCAAGAAAGCAAGTAATTTGCATCAATAGGAACCGACAGGAAGGCAGAACATTATGAGGAAGAACAGTTTAGCAGCTATTTCAAGCATCTTTTGATATATGTGATGAGGGGGAATTATATGTCAAACAATCCATTTTTAAGATAACAATCACAGGAAGCTAACCTGCCAGCCAGATGATAACCGGTTTTCCTTCGATGGGGATTCTGCTGGTTTCAAATCCTTGTTCTGCTCATTTTGAGTAGAAATGTAGAATAGCAATTCACCTAGAGCAGCCATGGAAAACCTTCTTACTTTTTCATGCTTGTCTCTGAGGCCATTTGTGAGAGAATCTATAATTCCAGAATTTGCCAGGTCATCCTCTATAACAGTAGAATGTCGAATTAACAAACCAATTAATGAAGCGAGTAAGACCCGGAAAGCTGGGGTCTTAGACAATCGGAGAACTTTAACAAGCACAAGCATGATTGGTCCATTGGTCAAGGTATTGGCTGCATCAGCATTGCTACTCAATGTCTCAAGGTATCTGATCACATTCTGTTTCTCTGAAATGCCAGCACTGCTACCAGTTAAAATAGTTATGATCCTATTGGTGAGTGGCTCCAGCTCTTGTCTTGACATCTTAATGAAATCAGATGCCTGTGGTGCTTCAAATGGAAAAGAAGGCATAGCTTCTCTGTCAGATTTCCTGCTGGGCACCACAGGTCTAACAGCAAGATCAGATATATGCCAAAAGATGTCTGAAAGGCTATTAGATGATCTAGCAGAATCGGGATTAATAGCGAACCCACTAACGTCTCTGCCACGGTGAGTTTTAAGTTGAGGACTAGCACTCGGTAGGGCAGCAACTTCAATGGGCTCAGATGGTTGTTCTTCGCGACAGTCTCCGGCTTCACTCAAGGCTGGTGTTTCATTAGTGGACGCGTCATCAACTGGCACATTATTGCTTATTGCTTCCTGTCCTGCCTGATTTCCATTTCGGCTTGAAGGTCTTTCATTAAGTGCAGAGGCGGTGCTCTCAGGTCCATCTGATTCATCGTGTCCCTCTTCATCATTGTTTTCCTCAAAATCAAGCTCCATGTCAGTGTTCTCAATCTTGACCTCGGCACAATTTTCATTGCTATTAGGTAAGTGCCTCCGATAGTTTTCCTTCTCATTCTCCTTTTGCAAATTTGTTTTTGCGATTCTTGACAACCTCAAGATATTCACCTGCCTGGTAGCACCCAGACGACCTCCTTGTTTTTCCTCATTTGCCTTGCTAGGAAGCTTTGTTTGTGTTTTAGAACCACCTGGTGTACCCTTGACTGGTGTCTGATGCCCTCTCGAACCTGAAATAGAGTTCTCATCGTGTTTTGAACCTCCTTTTGCATCTTTCTCCCGATATTTTGGAGGGGTCTTGTTTGGTCGCTCCCCGTTACGCTCAGATAGACATGGTTTTGTATATATTCCAATCATATTATCAAAAGAAGGCTGAGGAGGCAATGGCACTACATTAATCTTACTTCTCCAAAATGCATGACTGCAGAGCTCTGGCCATTGTATTCTTTGAGCTGGATCTTTGACAAGAAGAGAATCAATAAGATTCACGAATGAACGGCTTGGATTTCCTGTTAAAGGAGGTGTTTTCTCTGAATGGATTGATTTCACAAGCTGAGTAAATTCTCTAGCCACAAAAGGAGGCCTCCCTGTGTAACATTCATAGAGCACGCAGCCAAGTGCCCATAAGTCAGAAGCAAAAGAATGGACCCCTCCATCCTCGTACAGCTCTGGAGCCATATAATAAGGTGTACCACGTTTTCCCTGAAGCAAAGCATCTCAAAAGGTGTAAAAAATCGACAACATAAAGTTTTAAGTTAAATCAGAACATCTTAATTCCTGTAATGCCTCTAGTGCTCAGATCAGTACAACACAGACATAGCAACTAAAATAAAAGACAGCCACAATTGTTTACCGTGGAAGGAGATTTGGAAATGTCATCCAGTTTCCTTGCCAGTCCGAAATCACACAGCTGCATCGCACACAGCATTAGAATCATTTAAATCCAATCATAGGTCGTCACAAACTCCATGCCTCAATAGGAAAAGGACAAACGTGTTGGTACCTTGATATGTCCATTCTCATCAAGTAAGATGTTTGATGGTTTCAGATCACAATATATGATTCCTTTCGAATGCAAGTATCTGAAAAGTTCAGAGAAGGATGCCCATAAGGTAGAACATTTTCCAAATTCATCTAGAAGGAATAGCATGAAAACAGACTGGTAAAAAAGAAACTTACAACAAAGCTGTGACAAGATCATAGGCAAGGCCATGGATGGAATCTTCTGGCAGTTTGGAGTCCTGCATTACAAGCATATTCAGTAAACTCTTTTTCATACTCATGACTAAACAGAATCCGACCAAAAGCAGACCTGTTGCAGTAAGGTTCTGAGATCGCCACCAACACAGTATTCGAGAACTAACCACATGTGAGCTGAAGTTTCATACCTAAGACCATAAGAAGAAGTGAATTAGAAGAAAAAACATATACCATAGGAAAATTCAAGTATGTCAGCAAGGTCTACCTACCATGCATAAAACTTCAGTACATTGGGATGATTCAGGGAGTGAAGAATCCTGACCTGAAAAGACAAGAATAAATTAAGAAATCATCATTCTCTATGTGAAGCCCAAACAATTCAACACAACTTTCTACTTGCAGAGAGAGTCCAAAAATAGCAACTAAACTCATCAGCAGAGAATCCGATAAAAATAATCGCGAGAAACCCAAAAAAATTCCCGGGAAAAGTAAGCATTCAAGCATATCAGCAGACCGCTTTCAGACACAGCGACACGGGAATCACGCATTTCGGCTAGAAGACGAATTACCTCTTGAAGAACCCTTCCCTTGTGAAATAGCAACTAAACTCATCAGCAGAGAATCCGATAAAAATAATCGCGAGAAACCCAAAAAAATTCCCGGGAAAAGTAAGCATTCAAGCATATCAGCAGACCGCTTTCAGACACAGCGACACGGGAATCACGCATTTCGGCTAGAAGACGAATTACCTCTTGAAGAACCTTTCCCTTGTGCGATTTTTCCACGCTCTTGCAGGCAAAATACTCGATCGTCTTCTTCTTCCTTCCTTTATAAACAGTCTGCAAAAGATGCGAAACCGCTCAACGAAATGTGATCGAAAACACTAAGAACAAAAGATTATCTGGGAAACAGTAAAGCAAAATTGGGAAGTACCGAGCATTTGCCATGGCTTCCGATCTTTAGTTCGCCGGAGATCCAACCGGGGAAACTTTTGCCGTCGAACCAGATTCAAGATGAGAGAGAGAAAGAGAGAGAGGGAAAATGTGGAGAAATAAAATTGAAAAAAATGGAACCCTAAGATTAAGGAAAAAGGCGACCGGGATAACGTTCAAATGCTAAAATTTGAAAATGCGCTGGTCTCGTTTTTCTTTTTCAAACTAAAATGGGCCGATCAACACATTAGGCCCAATAAGGCCCATTTTACTTATGGATTCTTTTTTCACGTAACGTCTCATTTTCCGACAACTAAATTTGGGCCTATTAGCAATATAGGCCTAATAAAGCCCATTCCTTCTGCTTCACCTAACATGGTTCATTTTTATGGTTTATATAAAAGGGAGAAATCTATAAATTCCAAAGGATGTGGAAAAAAAAAGTGTAAGACCAATTTTTTTTTCCCGTTTGTGCCTAATGGCAGCTGCTTCAACCTCTCTCACCTACCAAGTGGTCGCCGAGAGGGGACTTTCCCCTTCCTTCACCAACCTCCGGCGTCCGTTCGCTGATTCTTCTCTCCGCTTCAATTCCAACGGCTTCTCCGCCGGATTCTCTTTCCGGTTCGCCGGTAACTCCCGAGCTTCGGTCGTCTTCTCCGATCGCCGGCGCCGTCTAACCATGGAGCCGACCAATGTCTATGTAAAAGACTCTTCCTTTTAGATTTTTCTATTCCGGGTTCTTTCTGATTTCTCGTAAAATTCCGCGAGGACGTCGGAGTGACAATGGTCATCGGAAAAGTGTCGGTGTTTTTTAAATATTTTATTTGTTTTTGGAGTTTACAGATGAAGAACTCGATTCTTCGTGTTGGAAATTGGTTTCGTTATTTTCTTCTAATCAATGTATAAGCTCTGAATTAAAGTTGATATCTTTAGTTCTGCTGCTGGGTTGTTGGATTGGAATTTACAACTTGAGATGAGGCTAAAGAATTGTGAGCTGTATCCTGTTTGAGCCTTTAGGTTGCTTCGAATTCTACTGAAAAGGAGGTTGGAAATGAAGAAATTAGGAAGAATCCAAGCTTGATCTGTGCTCCGGTAATGGCGGATTCGGTAGACAAGATGGTGGCTGACACGTTTAAAGCCAAAGAATTGGGTGCGGACCTTGTGGAAATCCGATTAGATAGTCTCAAGACATTCAACCCACACGAAGATCTGAAAACCATTATAAAGCAGTCTCCTTTACCCACTCTGTTCACTTACAGGTGTGTATGTGTGTGCAAAGATTGAAACTTTGCCATGTTTTATCTTGAACTTCTCTGGACGAAAATCCTGATTAAGCCATTGACTTGGTTTTTGTTTTGGTAGACCAAAATGGGAGGGTGGTCAATATGAAGGCGATGAAACGGAGAGGCAGGACGTGCTTCGTCTGGCCATGGAGTTGGGAGCTGATTACATTGATGTTGAGCTTCAGGTTACTCTGTAGTCACCATTGAACCCAAAGGATTTTGGTTTTCTAGAGAGATGGTTTAACGCTAATCACTCTGATTATTTGTATGTTAAGGTTGCTGGTGAGTTCATCAAGTCAATTCACGGGAAGAAGCCTGACAAGTTTAGAGTCATCGTTTCATCCCACAACTATCAGAATACTCCCTCCGTTGAGGATCTCAATGGTCTCGTTTCAAGGATTCGAGCCACTGGAGCTGACATAGTAAAGATTGCTACAACTGCTGTAGACATCACAGATGTTGAACGCATTTTCCAAATAACCTCAAACTCTCAAGTAAGTACCATACATATTGTTGACTACAAGTGAACTCGAGCATTCTATACTCATTTGTTCTGGTTCTTTTTTACTCCATTTTCAGGTTCCTACAATTGGGCTTGTCATGGGCGAGAGGGGTTTAATGTCTCGGATACTTTGTTCAAAATTTGGTGGGTATTTGACTTTCGGAACCCTCGAGTCTGGAAAAGTTTCTGCGCCTGGTCAGCCCACAATTAAGGATTTGTTAGATCTTTACAACTTTAGAGGGATTGGTCCTGATACAAAGGTGTATGGAATTATCGGCAAGCCTGTCAGTCACAGCAAATCGCCTATTGTTCATAATCAGGCGTTCAAATCAGTCGGTTATAATGGGGTATATGTACACCTGTTAGTTGATAATCTCGCAAACTTCCTCCAAACATACTCATCCCCTGATTTCGCTGGGTTCAGGTAATCTTCCATAGTAACGTTTTAACCTTTTACAATGTCGGGTATCTTCTTTCTGTTTCTTGGTCACAGTTGTTGAGCTGTATCTTTGTGGCGAATGACAGAAATTTCTTTTACCTGCAGCTGTACAATTCCTCACAAAGAAGCAGCCCTGCAATGTTGCGATGAGGTTGAGCCATTGGCAAAGGTCTGACTCGTTAATAACTAGCCAGATGATCGTTCTAGTAACCCTAGTCACTGCTGCATTGAGAATCATTTTGTTATGTTGCAGTCAATAGGAGCTGTGAACACTATACTGAGGAGACAAAGTGATGGAAAGTTGCTTGGTTACAACACAGATTGTTTTGGTTCCATTTCTGCTATTGAGGACGGGCTACGTAATATATCCTTTGTTCATTACTTTGCTTTCTTCCATTCTTACTCCCTTGTAGAGAAGGTTCGGTTTCCATGAAAGAAAGTTCCCCTCTGCTTACAGGCTCAATTGATCCAAACAGTTCACCTTCTTCTTCACCGTTAGCTGGTAAAACTGTGGTGATTATTGGTGCTGGAGGTGCTGGCAAGGCCCTTGCTTATGGTGCCAGGGAAAAAGGGGCCAAAGTTGTAATTGCTAATCGGACATATGGTTAACATCTGCTCCTAAATCTCTACGTTTTGCTTCACCATTACTGTCTTTTTTTTTTTGTATCATAATCCTTGGCATTGGCATTATCCCTTGTCATTTCCCTCATTCGATCTGGTTGTGACTTTAGTTCTTTGTCATGTGTTACTAAAGAACGAGCTCGAGGACTGGCCGATGCAGTTGGAGGTGTAGCTTTGTCTCTTGTGGAGTTAGAGGATTTCCACCCGGAGGATGGCATGGTTCTCGCCAACTCCACATCTATAGGAATGCAGCCTAATGTCGACGAGACTCCCATTCCCAAGGTTTGCCCTCTTAGTTTTCCTTCCTTTTTCTTTTCCCATTGGAAATAACATACAACCCCTCTCATATCGAAGTTCCATTGTCGTGATTGAAGATTGTGTTTAATCTCGGTTACCATCCTTCGTAAAATGCATGCCAGGCACTAAAGGATTCTCTCCAGTTTTATGGAACAGAACCCGGCTTTCTTTAAAGTCTCTCTCTCTCTTAAATTTGTTCTGCAGAGAGCGTTGGAGCGTTATGCACTGGTGTTCGACGCTGTATATACTCCAAGAATCACCCGACTCTTACGGGAAGCAGAAGAGTGCGGAGCCAAAACGGTCTCCGGTTCAGAGATGTTCGTCCGGCAGGCGTACCAGCAGTTCGAGATTTTCACCGGTTTGCCCGGTAAGACTCCCACCCATTAAGATGAAGAACCTACACTCTGAATATTTACCGAAGAAAAAACCCTACACTTTCTTTCTTGCGAAGTAAAGTTGGAACCTTTGTGTGAAAAACTAAAACTTTTGTCGGCGTTTTTGTGTTTCTTGTATGATATGGTCCGACATGTACATATATATATATATATGTATGTATGTATTGATCTTTTTACGTAAACTGGCTCTTTTTGCAGCTCCCAAGGAACTCTTCTGGAAAATCATGTCAAAGTACTGAGGATTTCTCATGCAGTTGAAGATGTACTTCCAAAGATATGATCAAACCCCCCCTTTTTTTTTTTCTTTCAAGTTTTCAAAAAAAAAAATCTGAGAATATTGTTTGTGCGGCCATAATAGCTGGTCTCTGTATTTACAAGCTTGTGATTGAATAATACGCCCTGTGTTTGCCTTTCTTTCTTAGAACAAAAAAAAGTTCGTTTACATGCATTATACGTATAATTATAAACATACTCTGCAATATTTGACAAAAAAAAAAACATATTCTAGCCTGAAATTGAGATATATAGCTTCACATTTCCGACATATGTGAAAGTAGAAAAAAAAAAGATAAATGAAGATATATATTTCATGATATTTGGACAAAAGGGTTGTTCTTGGTTTCTATCGAAATCCCGACTTTGTTTTGCCACGAATTATCCTATTAATTTTTCTAGAAATGAAATATTTACTACTCCTCGTCATTTTTAATAAACATGCATTTTCAATTTGATGTTTCAATTATTTTTGCATTTTGGTATTCTAATAATTTTTTTAGTTAATTTGATATAAATAAAATTATAACCAATCCGTTTTAGATATTATTCGCTTTAAATATAATAAAACATTATTTAATTCTATTTTATATATCCAAATCAATATATATATATATAATATCAAACTGAAAATTTGTATTTTTAAAAATAAAATTTGATAAGAAATGGAGGGCGTGTGTGTAAATATCAGAAAATACATGTCCAAAAAAGTAACCTCTAATTTTCTGGGAATTACAAGAACGCCACGTGGACGTGTATAAATCGTCTCTATATCGTTTTTCCCTCTCAGTGAGGCAGAGAGAAATTTGAGTGGAAAGGCGGGATGGCTTGCACCGCTTCGACGTGAGCGTCTTCGCCGGAGCATTTTCTCTCCTCCGTCCGTTCATCTCCGTCTCTCTCTCTCTCCTCCAAAATCCAGGTGGGCTCCGTCTTCTCTCTCCGGTCCGTATTTTGCCCATTCTCCATTCTCGAGACAGATCCGATTGCGGCTCTCCTGTTCTTCCTTGCTCTCGACGATTTGCCTCCGTTTTCTGGGTAATTCGTCTTCCGACATATTTGTTCCTTTGATTCTTGAACTGTTTATATGTTTTCTCACGTGTCCTTCAGTGAACCGTTGCTCTGTTTTTTTTTTCTGGTTATAAAATTCAAGTTTGAATATGACTGCTTGGTTTTCGCTGGATGCTTGCGATTGTTCTAGGGTTTTGGGTTTTCGTTCTTCCCAAGTATTTTTCCTTTCTCCGATTCCGATATTCGACTTCTGTGATACAAAAGGCTGTGTCGGTTCGAATTTCACAACATGTCCTTTTTTCTCTGCGGGCTTAATAAATATAAAGGTTTTGCTTTTCACTTGTTCTGCGTATTTCGATTATCTGACCGTTGAATGTCTAAGAGATCCACATCTTATACATAAATATGTAGACATGTATCATGTATGTATATGCATCTGCTTTGCTGTTGAAGTGTGTACTGTTCATGTAAGCTCTGTATGAATATGTTTCTCTGCATTAATGCTTACCACACCAATCATCCGGAAAGTTGTAATTGTAGCATAAATATTTTCAACCATATCGCAAACCTGACCCGGATCGGTGTTTTCTTCAGGAACCAAACAGAAGTGAAACTGAAAGCCAACTTGTCTTCATCTCTGGTTTGGAGGGAATATATCGCTGAGTTTGGAAATCTCTTGGGGGCTTGTGTCTTTTATCGGTTCTGGGTGATAATGATGAACATCAACAGAGATGAGGCTCTTAGGGCCAAAGAAATAGCCGAGGGTTTGATGAAAAAGGCAGACTTTACCGGCGCTCGGAGGCTTGTGGTGAGGGCTCAAAAGCTGGACAGCAACCTGGAGAATATCTCCCACATGATGATGGTGTGTGATGTGCATTCTGCTGCAGCAGAGAAGGTGTTTGGTAACGAGATGGATTGGTACGGCATACTTCAGGTTGATCAAAAGGCGGACGATGTTGCTATCAAGAAACAGGTCAAGAAGCTCGCGTTTCTGCTTCACCCGGACAAAAATAAACTCCCCGGCGCTGAAGCTGCCTTTAAATTGATCGCCGAAGCTCAGAGAATACTTTTGGACAGAGATAAAAGGTCACTCTATGACATGAAACGCAGAACCGGGAGCAGACCTGCAGGAGCACCGTCATGTTATGCACAGAATGCTGTTCGGACAAGTCAGAACACTGGGAACAACTTCACAGGATTCAGACCCGAGAACCAGAAACAGCAGCGAAAAACTCAAGCTCAACCAGCTGGTTTCTGTGGCGGTACAAGATTTTGGACCTTGTGCCCGTTTTGCCATATGAGGTACGAATACCCGAGGGTACATGTCAACAAAGTTGTCACTTGTCAGAAATGCAAAAGGCGTTTTACAACATTTGAAGTCCCTTTTCAAAGTGCTCCAAGGGCCATAAACTCGGTTCAAACAACTTTCTCCTTTCCCAAACCAAAACATGTTCCAACTCGAGGGGCTTGCAATGCAAGGCAGAACCATCCGGAAGATTCTGCCTCATGTTTCTCTAGGAAGGAGAGTTTCCCTGTGTCAGGCTGTACTGCGAGAGGTTTGGGCGAAGCAACTTCTGGTATTCCCCGACACCAAAATGTCTCAAATAAAAATCCGTCAAATGTAGAGCAGAAGCATCCACAGACATCCTCCTTGTATCATCCCGTAAAAGATGGTACACCTGTTTCTGGTTGTAATGCTAAGGTTGGCGCTGAAAACATCGGTGGGAACAAAAAGAGAAAGAAAATTGTTGAATCCAGTGAAAGTTCTGATAGTGAAAGTGTCGGCGAGTCTGAAGAAGTTATGATTGAAAAGAAAGGTGATGTTATGGCTGGACGAGGTTTGGGATCTGTCGGGGGACAGAACCTTCGGAGGTCTCTGCGTAGAAAGCGGAACATTTCCTATAACGAGAATTCGAGCGACAATGAGCGCAGCTTTGTAAACATCAATCAAGGAGGGTCCAAGGAAAAGAGGGAAGCAGAAGCGGCTGAAGAGTCAAGAACCCGAAAGCAATCGTGTAAGGACGGTTCGTGTAATGGAACCTTGCCAAATGGTATAAACAAGAGCAAGAACTCTAAGGAAACAGAAATCGACCAAGTGGGAGCCTCTAAGGAAAATTCTGTTTTTCGTCGTGACTCTAAGAGTGATTCAAGTTTAGAAGGACCAAGGAATCTGGAATGTGCTGATCCAGATTTCAACGCCTTTGGTGAGTTGAGGAAACAGAGCAAGTTTGTGTCTGGACAGATCTGGGCTGTTTACGATGCTCGTGATGGAATGCCTCGGTTCTACGCTTACATCAGAAAGGTTTTTGCTTCCCGTTTCAAGCTTAGTATAACGTGGCTAGAGGAAGAACCAGGTGATGACAGTGGAATTTCATGGGTTAACGCAGATCTGCCCGTTGCTGTTGGCAAGTTCGGGTTTGGAATGACTGAAAACACGGTGAATCATGCCATGTTCTCTCACGTGATTTCCAATGGAGAAAGATACAAGAAGCCTCCTTTCAGGGTATTGCCGAGAAAAGGCGAGACATGGGCTCTCTTCAAGAACTGGGACATCAACTGGTCTACTGACCCGGATTCTCACCGCGAATACGAGTATGAATTTGCTGAGATCTTATCAGACCATTCTGACGTAGCTGGCGTATCTGTTGCATTCTTGCGTAAAGTGAAAGGCTTTACAAGTGTTTTCTGTCGGATGCCGACAGTTGGATCGGACACAATTCAGATTCCGGCTCATGAACTGTATCGGTGGTCGCACAGTGTCCCATCATTCCGATTGACTGGGAATGAAAGGGAAGACGTGCCGGAAGGTTCGTACGAGCTCGACCCGGCAGCTTTACCAGAAAATACTGAAGAGATATCTGCTCCAGCGGTGGTGGATTCAAGCCCGATATCGGAAACCCTAGATGATCATCGCTCTCCGGCTTCAAACCCTGATGGTATCGTGATTCCTAAACCCCGGTTCAAAGACTTTGATGCTGATAAATCGGAGGAAAAGTTTCAAGTCGGCCAGATATGGGCATTGTACGGGAAAGACGACGGCTTGCCCAAGCAGTACGCCAAGATTCAGAGAGTGGAAAAGAATCCGGCGCTTAAACTGCAGATAACCTGGCTAGAGCCGAAACGGCTTCCAGCGAGCGTCGTCAAGTGGCGCGACGGAAACATCCCCGTCTCGTGCGGAACTTTCGGCTTAACGAAAGGTCCGTCGCACACAGTGACCGATGTGTCCGTGTTTTCGCATCGGATGGAAGCGGAATCCTCGGGGAGAGGGAGCGAGTTCACCGTCCTGCCCGAGAAAGGGGAGGTGTGGGCGATGTACAAGAACTGGAGCGACGGGATAAAAGTGTCGGACTTGAAGAAGTGGGAATACGACGTAGTGGAAGTGGTCGAAGTGGAGGAGGGCCGGGTGGAGGTGATGGTGATGGAGCGAGTAGGCAGGGCCGGTACGGTGTTCCAGAGAGGAGGAGGAGGGTGTGGGGTGAGAAGGACGTTCCCGAGATCAGAGCTGATGAGACTGTCGCATAAAGTGCCGAAGTATAGGTTAAGAGGGACTCTGAGAGGGTGCATGGAGCTGGATCCCAAGGCGCTGGCGAGAAACTTCTTCACTTCATGACTCTCTTGATGATGATGATGAATTTTGCACAATCTATGGTTTTTGTTTTTGGGGTTTAGATTCAAGTAATGAAATTCACTGGGATTTGTTTTGTGTTTTCTGTTTAGCCGAGTTAACATTCCTACTTTTGTTGTTACTCTCCCCCTTTTGCACTTTCTATAAAGGGCATTTGGTCTAGTGGTATGATTCTCGCTTTGGGTGCGAGAGGTCCCGAGTTCGATTCTCGGAATGCCCCTTTTTTTTAACTAAGAAAAATGTTAGATTTTAAATCACTTGTCATTTTATTGAATATTAATAAGCAAAGATAGAGAACGTACAAAAACCCGAGGGACAACCCAGGCACAGAGTGTTCGCTGCCGCATTTTTTCCTTTTTAAAATAACTCCTCTGTTTTTGTACATATATATTCGCTTCCACTTATCATACCGCACGTGTACATACGTGTATACGTGTACACTTGCGTGCATGTATATACGTATATATGCAGAGTGAACGTTGCGTGTTGCAAGAGATTTCATGGATAGCCTAATGCGAAGCACATCTCCCAGAAGAGCTTATCCTCCAACCCCTCCATTATCGTTTCCTTGTCACTACCCCACCGCCTTCTCTTCACCTCTTCTTCTCCTCCTCCTCCGCCGTCGTCCTCCGCCGGCGTGAGAGCTTTTCCGGCGCCGGATATACTCTGGTTCGTCTCTTCTCCGCCGCCTTCGACATCTTCCTCGTAACTCGAAACTACTGCGGAGTCGACGTCATCGTTGTCGCAGTTAGCCTCGAGAATCATCATCATGTCTCGACGGTCAATCGTGTCGCAGTTGCATGACTCGGCGGTGTCTTCGTCGCCTTCGCCGTCAGCCTCGCCGGAAAACCAGAAACACGTGTCGGAATCTCCCGTTTCTTCTACCAGGAAGAAACGAGAGACATCCATTGAAGTACGTATATAGTGTTAATGTAAGCCTTGCGGGAGTGGTGCATCCGACCAACACTTATACACACACACCTGCACCTATATGTGTGTATATATATATATAATAGACTGTAGATATACATTTGTGATAATATATGTGTGATGACTAAAGTTTTGGCAGTTGTTTTGCCTAAACATCCCTATTGACTGTAGAAATGTCTTTTTCTTTAGACTTCATATATATATACATATATATATATATAGTGTGCATGTGTATATGTATTGGACGTCAAGGATTTCTATATATTAATATATTTGTTTCCAAACAGATACAAACAACTTATTCGTGTAGAATTAATAATAGATAGAATTCTTAACATATACATATGTACATGTTAAGATGTAACAAATTAAATGTGACATCATGGATATGTCTTAGTTGCATGTTACATGTGAATACATGAACATGGGAGCGCGTGGGCCGAGGTGGGTGATCAATGAGTAGAAAGAAGACTAAACCCAAATAATTTCCAAAAAGCATAATATTTTATTTTATTTTATTTTTGTTGTGAGATGGGGTTGTTAGGTTTCATGTTTTCAAAATCCATGAACTTTCCTTTGGTCTCCTTTTCATTTCACCTATCAACTTTTTCCCAATTAGTCTTCCACATCTTTGCACACCAAACCCTAATTTCCTAATTTCCCGTCGTATTTTCGTGTTCATACCCCCGTCATCTTTTTTTATTTTCGGTTAAAGATACATAATGAATATCAGAACATTTTAGGCCATTAAATTAGTTAATTTTTATCATATTTATATCAAATCTGATTTTATATTAGATAACTAGGAATTTTTTTTGTATTCTTTAGATTTTCATATCAGTTAACAAGGATTCATACGATTTTTTTTTATTATAAGCTATAATTTTAAACCATTTAAATTTGGATAATTCGACAGGTGAAATAGAGACTGCTAGCATCTGCCACTTAAAAAAAACTATAATTTTAAACCTAGAATGATATACATGTTAACCTTCAACAAATTTAAATACTAATTAAAAAAACAATGCATCCAAATTCCAGGCTCAATCTATACGTGGGCCAGTTTTAGATTTCCTAGAAATAAGGATACGGAAAACCCTCAACAACAGCAACACCCACGACATAGGCTGTCAAAGCTTGTTTTTGGCTCTGTTGTTTTCAAGATTAGTGGTAAGAACAATGATTAAAACGAAAGATAGGCTCTTGATCGCATCCCTAATGTATCTCAATGTGATTATAAATGATGATGATGTGTCGGAACAACAAAGGAATGGGTTTGGCGCGGGAGATGTCGCATCACTTCTTCTGTCCACTAACCCCCCGAAGACGGTCAAATCATTTCGTGGACTGTTGCCGTCCGACGCCAATGAATTTCAACACACTCAAATCTATCGTGACGTGACATTATCATTATGCCATCAAACACCAACCACTCTATCTACGAACTTGAAACTATACAATTGAATTTGGAAAAGAAAACAAAAACCCATCTTAGTACATTCACTGCCTTTCATTCAGCATATTAGATGAAGAAATTGATATTTACTTTGCTTGGGTTAAATAAAACATTGTTTTTTAATCCTGAAATTGATGAAATCACTAACAATCCAAACTTACGTGGGAATATGTAATTAAAAACGATGTAGAACTGTTGTAAATTTCGAAAGAGGTAACGTAAAACTGAAATGAATATAAACTAAGAATCCATAAGGTAGATCCCAAATAAAATTAGGATCAAGGTGATGTACTATTCAAACATTATAAAAAACAATCTAATAGCAATTTTTCCCGAATCTAGAGCAGCAAAAATAAAAACCATTAATAAGATTGGCATGAGAGAGAGATTACAATCACAATCCAACCAGATTGCGTGAAGGGTTGAAATTAAACCCTCAAAGTGAATGATCCAAACTAAGGGAGAAAGGAGTAGCAGACTGGGAAGTTGTTGAACAACGAGAGCAACTCGCCATGGTTTTGGATGAAGCAGAAAGCTTAAAACTCACTTCATCTTCTGCTCGGTGAAGAGCACGTGGCGATTCACACGGGGGTCGTACTTCCGGAACTCGAGCTTCTCGAGAAGCTTCTTGCTGCTCTTCCTCTTGACGTAGAAGAATCCCGTCCCCGCGGCCGAGACCAGACGGATGAACATGAACGTCTTCTTCTTCTTGTCCCCCATCTCTCACTCACTACAACCATCATGAGAGAAAGAGATCAAATGGTCACATGGGCCAATTCCTGTTTCGAAGTTGCACAATTTCATACAAAAAAAAGGATATTGCATAAACAGTTAGGGCTTATCTTTGACCAAAAACCGGAAAGGCTCGTCATTCTCGTTTCATCTCAAATTCCACATTTAAGCGTCGATTCAAAGTTTCAACGTTTTGATCCCCACAAAAATTACGAATTTCCATCGTTTTAACAAATCATACAAAACGCATCTCTTGTAACATCGAATTTCAAGCAACGACACCGATTGAACACGCTAACAGATGCAGAACCATGGATCACCAACAATAAAAATCATCAAATCAAACGCAAAGTAAGTGTATTTCGTACACACTAATCCAACTTATCTAGCCCTTAAACCTGCAAGCAAACCGCAGCATCGAATTTTCTTACCAGTTCACCAGAAATTTCCTCGACTTCCACTAGCGGAGAGAACAGAGCTCGCAGGATCCCCGGGAGCGAAGCAAATGAAAACCCTAGAAACCGAGTTGAGCCTGGACGAAGAAAATGGGCTCATAAATGAAGCCCAGAATGTATAATTCATTGATCACACAAGCCCATTAATATAGGCCGATTGATCTTCTATTGGGCCCAATTTGGCCCATTTTGTCTATTGAACTTTCTCTCTCTCCCACATATGCCCCTCTCTCTCTCTCTCTCTTCAGCTGTTCACAGTAGGGAAGACCCAAAAGTCGATCCGAAGAAAAGGTGAGACAAGCTTCGTTGTTTGTTCATTCATTTGTAATCTCTCGTAGTTTAGTGTGAATTTCTGAATTTTTTGTTATTTGTTTGCATAGGATTTGTCTAATCTTTGTATTGTGAATGGATTTGATTTTCTTTCCGATTCATTTAGATTAGGGATTTGGGAATCTGAACAATGGCGAGTGCGGTGGACACGACAGGGAACCCGATCCCAACGTCGGCGGTTCTGACGGCGTCGGCGAAGCACATCGGAATCAGGTGCAGGTCGGAGAACGTCGCATTCCTCAAATGCAAGAAGAGCGACCCTAACCCCGAGAAGTGCCTTGACAAGGGCCGTGACGTCACTCGCTGTGTGCTTGGCCTGTACGTAGCTACCTCATTCTCGTTCCTTTGATTTGCAACTTTCGTTGATCGCATTTGCATAACCATCACTCTGTGTGTGTGTGTGTTGTCTGTTGAAGATAGTGGGTACTGAGATATAGATTTAAGGTCCTGATAGAATGTAAGCGCAAATCTACGGCTCAGAAATCACTTGTCATTGAAGTTTGTGAGATAGGTCTAGGCGTAGAGGAATCTCATACAAAATAATCCAAAAAAGTTGAAAATGATTAGTATTCGCTGGCCATAGTAACACAAAGAGAGTTCGGGTTCTTATCAATCCTATTCCTGTCGGTATGAGACTATGAGGTTCATGTCAAGCAAAAAACTTTCGTATCGTACATTTTTCACGTCACCATTTCCTTAAAATGGATCCCCTAAAACCCCAAGGACTGACCACCTGTTGGCTGTTTTAGTACCGTAAGACTATAGAACTCCCTGATGTTTGTCAAGTATGGATAAACTTCGGCGCGATGTATAGGGTATAGTCAAGTAGGAAATAACTTCTTTTCTTCAGACTGGAACCTCCTCAGGAGTAACCATTTGCTTCACTTGGATGCTTGGTTGAAGATGTATCCCTTGTTTGAAGTTGAAAAGTATCGGTCTTTCGGCATTTGCATTCTATTTGTTGTTTACTTTCTCGTTTTTATCACATGAGATCTATTAGAGCAACCCCATGCAATAGTCTGCATCAACCAAGATAACTTGGATATGGACATTTATACTATACCCGTAGAATTCTCTAGATCTGTACATACTGCCTAACGTCTGTAGAGTTTAGAGCCCAGTGGAGAGCAAGTGACAGATTGGTAGCCTCGAGACTGGCTAACCCTTTACTCCACTAAGTCCATTCGGTAGAAGATTGCTTGTCGGTTATCCAAAGTTCAATAATGGTGACATTATGCATTTGAACGAAATACCTTCCATATGGAAGGAAGTTCTTATTTCTTAATCAAATGGATTGGGTCGCAGGTTGAAAGATATTCACCAGAAGTGCACAAAAGAGATGGATGCGTACGCGGGTTGCATGTATTACTACACCAACGAGTTTGACTTGTGTCGGAATGAGCAGCAAGCTTTCGAGAAATCCTGCCCTCTTGAATGATACAAGGCAAGTTGGGATTCGTCTCTCTCTTCACTCCCAAAATCGTCCTCTCTATAATAAGCAGAGTGTTCATTTTTGAATGAGCGATACTCTTTTCTAATGCCACCTTTCCATCTCTGTTCTCTTCATTTCCTTCTTCCAAATTTGTCAGAAACCCAGAATCTTTTTTTTTTATATGAAGCGAATTTAATCTTAGCAGGACTCTATAGATCTACCAATCTATGTTGAGGAAGTAAAATACTCCGTATATATGTATACATATATGGCAGTTGCGTATTATACAAATCGGAACTAATGAAGGCAAACTTTTACAAAAACAAAATCAAAACTAATTCAGCAGAAAGAAAAACACGTGAAGTTGTCTTCAGGAAGATAATTCAAACAGTGAATTCGGGAAACACAAAAGCAAGAACCGAAAAAGAAAAGACAGAGAAGTAACAATCCATGGCACAGAGCAGAACGCATCTTAGCAGGAACCCCAAAAACTCAATACTTTGTCCACACCTAAGCGTTTCCAAGACCTTTGGTCCGAACCATGCTTTCACAAGCCAAAGCCAAAGAGCATTCACAAATCCATCCATCTCCGACAACAGATCTACCGAGGACTGCACCAAAACAGAGCACAATAATACACCAGTCAAACTGTGCGACGACATTTAGGATGGGTTTCTACCCGATTACCCGAAAACTTTTTTACCTGATGGATTGAGAGTGGGACCTCGACGGACTGCGTGTCCTGATTGGAGTAAGGTCCCTCTCCTCTCGGGGGCTGCGTTTGTTTCGCTGCGGGCTTCGGGTCATGTGGTTTGATCCATTGTCCCTAGGCGAACGGGAACGTGACATTGATCTCGACCTTCGTGGAGAGGGTGAAGAGTCGGCTCTTACTTCCCTATGCCTGCGCAAACGAAAAAAAACAAACATAATAAGAAATCCACATACTGAAACCATACCCGTATACAATGAATCAAAGTCCAACACAAGCTTTTAGAAATATGTAAGAAAGTAAATTAGTAGGCTTTTGATATTCACAAAACAAGAACCAGGAAGAGAAAAATAAAACAAAATAGAGGTGAGAATAAAGCATTCACACCCATCCACTTCTAACTGATCAAAAACTGTGAATTTTTACCTTCCACCCTTTTCATGATTCCGGAAAATTACATTGACAACTCGTAATTCGTATCCTGACACTGATTTATGGTCTTACAATGCCGTACCGGTTGATCAGCACCATAAAGCTTCAAAGCACTCTTTTCTCCAACTTTATGGAACACAACCCTATCTTTCTTTACACTCTTTGCAAAGTTCTCTACTCTGTAAAAAACTTTGAATGGCTCCGTTTCTCTGAAGATCATTCTTTCTTTGGCCAACTATAAGCTTTTCATTCACTATTTGACAGGGTGACTGGATTGTATAGGCAAAAAACAAATGTCAAACTCATGGAGCTACTTATACAAGGATTGCACCCATGACGTTCCCCACAAAGATTAGATGATTTGTTCTTTATGAATAGAAACAAGCGTTCACAAAATGAAAAATCATTCCAACAAACCAAAGCTGGCGGCTGGCCCACTTGATTAAAAGCCAGATACAGGATTTGAACCAAAAACGATATTTTTCTCAAATTTTGCTAACTCGGACGATATTTTTCTCAAAACAATACCAGCAGACAATATAAATCATGAGGACCAATCCTATTTAAATTTAGAGTACCAAGTGAATTGTAAATGAATAACATCAAGAAAGTGACAAGCTTTGGATAGCTTTTGGTAAGTTAATGATCCCATATTCTGTGGCATTAGTAATATGAGTAAACAAAGAGAAAACCTGACCATATTTTGGAAAAAGAGAGCATGCAAAACAAAGCTGCATAGAAGTAAAGATTCGAACCTCGGGTCTCGCCTTGCAGGAGAAGGCGAGCTTGAGTGAGCTGTGCAAGAAGAAAAGACTGAGTGAGAGAACTTTACCAAGTACACAGTAAGCACCACTATGATCATAAACTGTAGTTGTCTTCACAGGCATTAAATAACACATAAAAGGCCAAAATGCCACTGACAGCGATGTCTACGCCTCGGTGATCTGAACGAAGTCCTGTTATAGCCTCCAGATCGAGAACTACATTAAACCAAAAAGGAGTCAGAAATAAAGACAGGAATTAATTGCATCACGCTACGTTAACAAGAACAATCGGATAAGAAAATAATGGAGTCGTCACCTCGTACGGTTACTTGTGCGCATTTCTTGAGGAGTTTTTCGATTTTCCTCAGCGAAAACGATACTTATCTCGCGCCCACCAATAACTTTGTGGTCCATTCGTTGTTTTGCCTCGGCTGCATCTTCAGGATACCGAAACTTCACAAATCCAAAGCCTCTTGGCTCCCTACCCCACAGAAAAATTATACAATTTGAAATTTTGAATAAGAGGCTTCTACACTAAATCAATATCAAAAGCTTCAACTCGAAACTAGCTCCATCTCACGCCTCAGGGTCGTGAGCACGAAACTCTGTAATAACATTTCTCAGAATCCACACAAGTCAGACACGACGCAGAACACATAAAATCTCTAGCATCTCCAGTTGACACCAAGAGGAATTGGAAACTGTTGACATTTGACATCTACCCAAAGGCCACGAAGTTCGACACTTACCCAGTGTAATAATTCTTTGGGAGATATATATCCTTCAGAGGACCAAACCTTTCGAAAGGTTTCCTGAGATCATTCGGCCTGCCAACAAAAAGAGTAAATGTTGCTAAAACGGAAAGAAAAAAAAAAAAGCACAAGCCGCAGGAAAAACTCTTCGTAGATAAATTAAATATGTCGATCAGCCGCCTAAGCGTATGATACACACACACCCCATAGAGAGAGAGAGAGAGAGAGAGAGAGAGAGACCTGGCGTCAAGAGGGAGATTACGGATGAGCAAACCGGAGGGATCGGATGAATCGTGGTCGCCAGAAGACCGGCGTCCGCGATGGCGATCCTCATCGTAGCGCTCCCGCTCGCGCGGTGGCGAACGGCTTCGGCGACGGGGGCTGTAACTCCGGCTCCGGCTTCTGGCTCTCGCCATCGAAATCTAACAGGTTGTCGTGTCTTATTCTTTACAATTGAATCGAATGCCGATAAACCCTAGGATTTTGCTCAAATCGAATCGCTAAACCCTAGCCCTATCGCAAATTGCAGGAGAGGATAAATGTGCGTACGGAGAATTTTGGAGGGAGATGTAGTAAACCGACAATTATCGATGGTTTTAAATGAGCACGTGCTGGTTCTATTGGGCCCTTAATGGGTTTGACGGCCCATTTATATTCATCTTTTACATGATTTTTAGTTTTTGAAAATGAAATATTTTTTTTTGTTTTTCCCTTAATTAAATGATAAATCGATCGAGATTTCATTGGGTGCCGAGAATTTTCAGTGCTGAATTTTATTCTCTAATGATATAAATCTCTTGACCCTTTAATGATTTATGTAGGTTGAGAATAGTTTTTTTTTATAATTTAAGATTTTACCAAACCTTCGGCATAACTATATTTTTCAAGTCATACAAAAAAAAAGTATATTTTTCAAAGAATCTGAAAAGGTTAGATAAATAATCTCTTATAATAGTTTTTTTATGATTCAAAAAATTACCATATTTTCGTCACAAATACGTTTTTTTTATAAAATCAGGGATTTGAGAATGGTTATGCCAGCGCAAGAAACTCTTACAAAAGAATATATATATATATATAAAAACGGACAATGTAATTTTCAATTAAATAAAAATTTTCAACCTAATTTTTTATATAAAATTCTGAACTTACATTTAACAATAAAGAGAAAGAGTATGTATTAAGCTTCTGAAAACTAAAAAAACATATATTATATGAAGTATCATTGTTTTGTCGTACATATTTGAAAATAAAATGTGAAAAAATTGCTAAAACTATTTTTATTTTGAAACCTAGAGATTTCTTCTTCTTCTTCTTCGTTACCCCTTTTTTTTTGTTGATGTGAATGCACTATTTTCTGATATCATTGAGAGTTTTTTTTTTTATCTCTAATTACTATAATATCCATATTTAACAAATGGTTACGACACTCATAAATATTCATTTCAATATTCACGTATAAGTGGCGGCTGCCACTTGACCACAAGCAAATTGTCATCGAGATTAGTCGGTTTAGGAATACATTCGAGATTAAATAAATAAATAGAATAAAAAAAAAATTGATGGGAAAAAGACAAAAGAGGGTGAGATTTGGAGGAGGGAGAGGATGCATTGCATGGATCTGTCATCTGTCTGTATCTGTGTAGGCTATGACTCAGATTTTGATAATACGACCAAACGGCGTTAGGGTTTCAAAATTGTTATATCGTATTAATTTAATGCTTTCATTTGTTTTCTTTAATAATACAAAACAACATGGTTTGGCTGCCCATAGCGAGTTGTATCAAAAGACAATACCAAAATATCTCAATTTTACCATACGTCCCATCCTTATTACAGGGAGACAAACATCTAATTATATATATATACGTGTATGTATGTATATATTAGAGATTGGAAAAAAAAATACTAAAATTGGTGGTAAAACATTTGCTTGGAATGAATGATGCGCTTATTAACACAATCCCAAAAAACAAAATCTATAATTTTTTCGTACAATCATTTCCGATTTTGCGGGCAAGTGGGTTTTCCACTTGCCTTTGATAATATATATTATATTTGACATGGGTAAAGGATCAAGACAAATTAGACCACCACGAGTATATAAATATATAGAGAGAGAGGAGTAAAATAAATATATAAATCATTCGCCGGATCTTCTGTAACCTGATCATTATATTGAGATGAAAATGCATCTTGAACCATCTCAATATATGAATTTGGCTGATCATAGACATCAGTATTTCTCACAGATATATTCTCATCAGAAATTTGAAACGTCTCATCATGATAAACCCAGACGTAATAGTTAGAGACAAAACCTTTTTTCCATAGATGTCTCATCACAACTTCTGGAACTTATTCTTTCTCGTTTTTACATCTTCGGCACAGACAATATATCTTTCCTCTCTGAAGAAAAATATGTTGATTTGTTGCAAACTCCAAAAAATTAGTCAATCTTTCTTCGTAATGCGTAGATACATTACCCGTAGAAGGATTTACTCTTTTCGTACATCCATTTTCTTGAGTAATAAATATTGTTATTACTCGACGCCATTTTTTGAGTTTTTTCTTCGGGTGCAAAAGTGAAGGAGGGTGTGGTGTGGTATAAAGAAAATAGAGTGACGCAAATTCGTCACTAAAATAAAAAATAGTGACGCAATTGCGTCACCAACAAAAGAAAATGGTGACGCAATTTCGTCACTAAGAATGACGCATTTTCGTCACCACAATATTAGTGACGAAATTGCGTCAGCAAAAATGAATGACGCAATAGCGTCACCAAATAGTGATGCAAGGGTGACGCACGGGTGACGAAATTTCCACGCGTTATTTGGCGACACAGTTTTGCGTCATAACTGCATCACCAAATGGTGATGCTTTTTTTGCGTCACCATTTGCGTCACAAAAACGTCACTACTGCGTCACCATTTGCGTCACAAAAACGCCACTACTGCGTCACCTTTTCGTGTTTTATTGTAGTGAAAGTGGTAAAAATTTAAGTTGATAAAAAAAGATATATACGTAACAATAAAGATCTAAATCTAACTGTAAACTAATGCGTAATAACATAACGAGTATTTAAATTTAAATTTTATATTATAAATTTGATTGGATGATTATATATATACATATATAGGTTAAAAGGGATGATGATAATAATCTGAATATATATATTAAAACAGGAGCAGCCGTGGCAATGACAGGACAGCTTCGTCCCACATGCAAAACACAGAACAAAGATTTTTTTTTGTAAAATATTGTTTTTGTCATTACCAATCTCAATCATTGCAAGATCTTTGCAACGTTAGGACTCTCAAAGTTTGGAAATTTCGTATTCAAGGACAGTTTTCATAAATATCTTCATAAATGTGTACACTTCATCGTGCACCTATAAATACCCCCCGAAATCTCCACAACTCATCGAACCCACCAACCAAAAAACACAAAAAGCTCGACCTTTCTCTATATTCTCGATCTGCAAGAGAGAGAGAGAGAGGGAATGGCGATTCAGGAATATAGAGATGCGGAGAGGGGTGAGATAGCAAATGGGGCTGAGGATTTGGAGAAGCCATTGATGATGGCGGCGAAGAAAGTGGTGGAAGACGATGAGAGTAGCGTTGAGATTGAGGAAGAACAACGAAATGGGTCTGTGTCGATGGTCCTGTTGAGCACTTTTGTTGCTGTTTGTGGATCCTTTGAGTTCGGATCTTGCGTAAGTGACTCTCCCTCTCAATCAGAGGTTTCCGAAAATGGAAACACCGATCGTATTCTCCAACTAAAATTCTCATTTCATCGACTCTTTTGGAAGGTTGGATACTCTGCGCCGACTCAGTCTGCCATTAGGCAAGATCTCCATCTCTCCCTCGCAGAGGTTTGTGTCTCCAATTTCTACATATGCCTCTGTCTGAATCAGAATCTCTTGTTTTAATTTGTCCAACTTATTGTGTGTGTGTGTGTATATATAGATTTGGGCATATGATACCAAACATATTGTCTTCAATATGCATGCAGTTCTCCATGTTTGGCTCCGTACTGACAATTGGCGCCATGCTTGGTGCTGTTACAAGTGGGAGGATCTCTGATTTTTCAGGCCGAAAAGGGGTAATTCTGCGCGATTTTGAAACGGGGTTTTAACCCTAATAACCCACTTGGGTCGCAGCAATTTCAGGGTACACCACCGAAAAAAAAAAAAATTGCGACCTTATTACGACTAATATATAACTAATATACAACTAAAATAAGAGTAGTTTTGCGTCGTATATATGTTGTATATTAGTTATATATTAGTCGTAATAAGGTCGCAAATTTTATTTTTTTTTCGGTGGTGTACACTGAAATTGCTGCGACCCAAGTGGGTTATTTGAGTAATATTCCCTTTTGAAACCAAGCGTCCAAAATGGGATTAAATTTCGTACCAACTTTAATTCTTAAAACCATAATAATATGGAGTTATATATACATAGAACTAAAAAGCTCGTATCTATCTTTGTCGGAACCAGGCCATGAGAACGTCTGCATGCTTCTGCATCACAGGGTGGCTTGCTGTATTCTTCTCCAAGGTATATAATTAATCACACAGAGATTATTACATATATATATATATATATAATACTTGTAAGATATGTGTATATATATATATATACATACATACACGTAATTGCTGACTATTGGTCAAAGATAGGTTGATATGTACAAGTACTCCACCAGGTTATCTGTAATTGTGGTTTTATGGTAAAAAATAATCACCATAGAGAAACTTTAATTTTACTATAAAATTGGTCAAACTGTAGAATATAATTACAACTATGCCATTGCATGGTGCATGCAGGAGGCTATGTTACTTGACATTGGAAGGTTCTTCACCGGATATGGTATTGGGGTTTTCTCGTACGCGGTAATTTACCTTAAAACTAAACCTACCTTTTTTTTTCATTCTTTTAAAAATCAATTTTTTTTTTATTGTTCCATTAGATCTAACAGTGATTTATTTTTTTTTTCTCACTTTTTTGCCATTCTTTTTGTCATGTGAAAGCTCTTTGATATTTTCAACCATTGTGAATAAACATATAAACAGGTCCCCGTCTACATTGCCGAGATCTCCCCAAAGAACCTCAGAGGAGGACTCACAACACTCAACCAGCTCATGATCGTGATCGGCTCGTCGGTTTCTTTCGTGATCGGAGCTCTCATAACGTGGAAAACCCTCGCCCTCACCGGTGATAATTTCAATCCAATCGAATCTGCAATTCTGTTTTCTGTTAGTGTTTCTTTCAAGATTCATGTAAGAAGAACGAGTTCTTGTAACTGAGTTTGGTTTTTTTTGGGGGGGTTTGGTCTGAAGGTCTTGTTCCATGCCTGGTTCTTCTCTTTGGCCTCTGTTTCGTCCCCGAGTCCCCCAGATGGCTAGTATGATTCTCTGTTACCTTACTTGACTCGCAAGTTACGTGTTTCGCCGCATCAGCTTAACCTTTTCAGTGCTCTGTTTTTTTCAGGCGAAGGTCGGCCGGGAGAAAGAGTTCCATATCGCGTTGCAGAAGCTTCGTGGGAGAGAAGCGGATATAACCCGCGAAGCAGCTGAGATCCAAGTGTCGATCGAAGCCCTCGAGATTCTTCCCAAAGCAAGAATCCGAGATCTAGCCTCGAAGAAATACGTTCGTCCTGTCATCGTAAGTCACTCGGATGCCTCGGATTTTCGTATCATGACTACGCATTTCCAGATTCTTCAGAGATTAAAACATGTTTTACACACATGTGGTGGTTGTTTTTTTTTCTCAGATTGGAGTGGCGCTGATGGTGTTCCAGCAGTTCGTGGGCATTAACGGGATTGGATTCTACGCTAGCGAAACATTTGTGCAAGCGGGTACCTAAAAATCTAAATCTTTTTGTTGTCTCCGATCAGAACCGAACAACGTCGTCTCCATACTTCATCTGCTTTCAATTTGCAGGTCTTTCTTCTGGTAAACTTGGAACCATCGCTATAGCTTGTGTTCAGGTGCTTAACATTGACCCTTTTCACTGAAATGTTCCGGGGAGAACGGTTATTTTCGTTACATTTTAACCGATTGAATCTAAAAACCGGTTGCTGACAGATCCCAATCACCGTTCTTGGAACAATATTGATCGATAAGTCGGGAAGACGTCCCCTTATAATGGTAAGTTCTTTAGCTCTCTCATCATTTCAGAGAAATGCCTGCGCTTTCTCTTGAAATTCAGATCGAAACCAATCTTATATTATTTACACCGCAGATTTCAGCTGCTGGTTTATTCGCAGGCTGCGTCCTGACGGGCACATCTTTCTACCTCAAGGTCTGTAGTAATGGAGTCATCACACCAGTCTCTTCGAACTTTAACGTTGAATTGTGATGTTAGTTTTGTGATCTGTTTGGATTCAGGGACAAGGCCTGTTGCTTGAATGGGTGCCAGTCTTGGCTGTAGGTGGTGTATTGGTGAGTAAACCGAGTTTATGTTAATACGGAACGAACTCAAGAACTGATTCCTCTACGAGGTTTTAACGATTAGAACGGGGCCGATTTCTTCTGTTCAGATCTACATAGCCGCGTTCTCCATCGGGATGGGACCTGTTCCTTGGGTGATAATGTCAGAGGTGAGTAGAATAGGGTTTACTTGTTCCGGAAGCGATAAAGGATCGTGCTTGACATTGATCGATATGGCAGATATTTCCGATCAATGTGAAGGGGATAGCAGGAAGCTTGGTGGTACTGGTGAACTGGTCTGGTGCTTGGGCTGTTTCCTACACTTTCAACTTCCTCATGAGTTGGAGCTCTCCATGTAATGAAAACCCTAAACCCTTCAAAGCTCAAAGCTCAAACCCTAAATCCAAAGTACAAAGAATATCTATTACCATTTCTCTGAGTTCAAAGCTCTGTTTTTTTTTTTTGTGAAGGTACATTCTACATGTACTCCGCTTTCGCGTTGATGACAATTCTCTTCGTGGGGAAGATGGTGCCTGAGACAAAAGGAAAGACGCTCGAAGAGATCCAAGCTTGCCTTCGCAGAGAAACAGTGGCATAAACCAAGATCCGATCTATTGTCCTGAGGGAATCAGAAACCAAATTCTCTTTCTGTCTTTGGCCGGAGAATCGATTAATGGCTCGATTAATCGCCGGAGAAATCGGAAAACCGTTGGAAGTCGTGAAGATTCCGAAGGCGTCGGCGTGTTTGGAGCTTTTTGTCTGAAATGATTTATTGTAGTTTAGTTTTGTTTCAGTGGTCCCTTTGTTCTTTTTGTTAGGTTTCACAGAGGAATAAAACATCAACAGCTGGCTTCTTCTTCTTCTTGTCCGAAATTACGAAATTGACCCTGAGATTTGGGATTGCGTGATGATGACGTGGGTGGTCGGATTTTTTTTTTTTTTTTTAATTTAAATTTTCCTGTTCCGCTGCGTTTCTTCTCGCGCAATCCGGTTTCTGGAAGAGGACGGAGAGTGTGAAGAGTAACGATGGCGTCTTCTTCTTCGTCTTCGTCGTCGCCGTCAACGGCGAGAATCTGGTTCCGGATGGTGGTTTCGATCGCGTTAATGGCGGTTTTGTTCTACGTCGGCCGTCCTCTTTACTGGAAGATCTCCGCCACTGTCCACGACATCCCCCAGAACAAGCAGTCCGTTAGAGAAGGCACTCATTCTCTCTCTCTCTCCCACCATGGATCTTCCTTCTTCGGAATGTGAACCACGTACGTGATCGGTGGTGTTTGGTTACAGGTATATCGCAGGTCGAGTACGAGGCGCAGAAATCGGCCGGATGTTATGACGGCGAGTCGGATTCAGGCCTCCGTGATGATCGGACCAAGAACTCGTCCGCCGCACCACCGCCGCCCGGAGGCTTCTCATCGCCGGAGCTCAGTAAGAAACCTTCACAAAAATGGTTGGCCAAGTGTTTAAACACAACTGCTTTTATAGTTTCTATTACAGACCATGCCAAAACGGTCAACCTACAAATCTTGGAATCAACTTTCTTATTTTAGTATTTTAAATCACAATATATATATATATATATATATATATATATATATATAAACATAACGTCCGTATTAGATACTGTTCAGAGATTTTCTTTATCTGTGATTAATAAAAAAACTAAGTCAAAAACCATTTTGGTCAACTGAATGTTACTCCCCGGCGATTCTACTGGAAGATCCCCGCCACTGTCCACGACATCCCCCAGAACAAGCAGTCCGTTAGAGAAGGCACTCATTCTCTCTCTCTCTCCCACCATGGATCTTCCTTCTTCGGAATGTGAACCACGTACGTGATCGGTGGTGTTTGGTTACAGGTATATCGCAGGTCGAGTACGAGGCGCAGAAATCGGCCGGATGTTATGACGGCGAGTCGGATTCAGGCCTCCGTGATGATCGGACCAAGAACTCGTCCGCCGCACCACCGCCGCCCGGAGGCTTCTCATCGCCGGAGCTCAGTAAGAAACCTTCACAAAAATGGTTGGCCAAGTGTTTAAACACAACTGCTTTTATAGTTTCTATTACAGACCATGCCAAAACGGTCAACCTACAAATCTTGGAATCAACTTTCTTATTTTAGTATTTTAAATCACAATATATATATATATATATATATATATATATATATATAAACATAACGTCCGTATTAGATACTGTTCAGAGATTTTCTTTATCTGTGATTAATAAAAAAACTAAGTCAAAAACCATTTTGGTCAACTGAAATCGGATAACTCCAAGAATTTCCTAGAGAAGGCAGAGATTTGGGTCAATTTGTGAATGGTCAAATCGGACATGAACATCACAAAACATGAAAATAATCCAAAGAGACCAAAAATTCCCATTTAGATAAAAAAAAAAAATCCTTGAAGGGTTTTTAATTTGTGACATAAAATCATGTTCATTGAACCAAAAAAAAAAAATTTGGGATGGTTCGTTAGAGTGGTAACGGTTCTCGTGTTCGTATTAATTAGGACCGTACCTCACTGGTTGTGCTCTGTCAGGTCCGAACCATCGCATCCTGCTGGATACGGATCTCGACACGGACGATATCTTGGCCCTCTTGTACCTCTTGAAGCTCAACAGATCGGAATTCAATCTCGATGTGATCATTCTCTACTGTTTCGTCGTCATGGCTTGCTCAAAGATTATGCGAAGTCTTGATTATATGCTGTCGTTTCAGGGGATTACGATCAATGCGAATGCATGGACCGACGCAGGGCATGCAGTGAATCAAGTGTACGACGTTCTGTACATGATGGGTCGGGACGATATCGACGTCGGAGTCGGAGGTGAAGGCGGCATTCTCGACGACGGTACTGTTCGTCCTGACGTCGGTGGTTACCTTCCCATCATCGATCAGGTTTTTTCCACCTCTGTTTCCAGAGATATATATAAAAATGGCAGATACCCGATTAGGGTTTTTTTTAATGTTTAAAAACTTTTGCAGGGGATGACAACGACAGGAGGTTGCAGGTTCAGACAGGCCATTCCCAAAGGTCTTGGAGGACGTCTCGACACCGACACCAACTTCGGTTTGCGAAAACGGTTTCTTCCGCAGGTCTAGCCCTAAACCTAAACCCTGAATCTATTCCGTCATTTCTCTTTTGCCTTCTCACTTGTGTTTTCTAATTCTTGTGAAACAGGGAAGTAGAAGATACACACCAATTCATCAGCCAACTGCTCAACAGCTGCTGATCGAAAAAGTCTCGAAAGGTCCGGTATCGATTCTGATGATCGGAGCTCACACGAATATCGCGCTGTTCATGTTGTCGAATCCTAGTCTGAAGCGAAACATCAAACACATATACGTGATGGGAGGCAGTGTACGATGTACTAGTAGTTACTGTCCCAAGAACTCGAGTTCTTGCGAGCGCAGAGGTTGCGGGAATTTGTTCACTGGCGGCTCCTCCAATCCCTACGCCGAGTTCAATATGTTTGCAGATCCTTTCGCTGCGTATCAGGTATAGTGTGTTCCCAAACCGTGGGAACTACTGGTTTGGTTTTGTCTGAACATTAACCTAACTGTTGTTAATGTACGTTCATACAGGTGTTTCGTTCGGGTGTTCCAATAACTCTTGTTCCGTTGGATGCAACGAACACAGTGCCAGTAACGGAGAAGTTGTTCGAGGCATTCGAGATGAACCAGAGCACTTACGAAGCTCAATACGCTTTCTTGTCCCTCGAAACTTCCGTTGGACCATATTTATCAGCAATGGTAACTTCCAATAACTGATTTTTCAAGATATATCCCGGTAGGGGTGAGTAAAAAACAACAAGTGAAAATCGGGTATTTGCGGGTGCCGATACCCGATTTTTGAAAACTTTGGATATACTATTTTTTTCGGATATATCCGACTCCTGATCCATCCTAGACGAAACACTACTGCGTTTTTGACAGAGCTACTTCATGTGGGACTCATTCACGGCCGGTGTAGCCGTCTCATTAATGCGTAATTCAGGCAAGAATGACGGTGAAAACGATTTTGCCGAGATGGAGTACATGAACATAACCATCGTAACTTCCAACAAACCTTTTGGAATATCCGACGGCTCGAATCCCTTCTTCGACAACTGGAGATTTCCAAAGTTCAACCTTACCCGAGGCGGAGTTCACAGCGGCCATGTTCAGACAGGTCTCCACGATCCGTTCTGCATTTCAAAGGATTCGGAAGGGAAATGTCAGGTCGGATTTCGTTACTGTAAGAAACAGATTTTCTGTTTTTCATGCCGAAATAAAATCATCTGTAACTGGAAAGCGGTGAAAACAGGACGGTTACACGAGAGAGACTTCAGGGTCGGATTCTGTAAGTGTTCTTGTTGCCACGAAAGCGAAACCGAACAAAGACAGCACAAGTGAACTCGACAGAGAGTTTTATGTCAGCTTCTTGGAAGTAAGTGTACAATTGTACACATATATATATAAAGCACGCATATATATATATGTGTATGTGTATATGTACATGTATATGAACAGTTCGAGTGTGTTCTTGTCTGTGTCAACAGGTTCTGAACAGGCCTGAGCAAACAGCTAGGTTTAACTTCTCAACCCAGTTTCCATATTACAGAGAAGAATATTACATACCAGATTTCAGCAAAAGACAGAAGGGAAAGCCAGTTGTGTTGGATATGGACATGAGCCCTGGAGATTTCCTCTCTCTCTTCTTCCTCCTGAAGGTTCCTGTTGAAATCTTCGACTTGAAGGTAAGTTCTTCAACGGAAAGGCGAACACTTTTCGCCAAATTCCAGAACTTTCTACCAGATCAATCTGGGTCTGAAAAACTTTGATTATGATTCGTCTCCAGGCGATAATGGTGAGTCCGACGGGATGGGCAAATGCGGCGACGGTCGACGTCGTGTACGACGTGCTTCACATGATGGGTCGCGATGACATTCCGGTGGGTCTCGGCGATGTGTTCGCCGTCAACCAATCGGACCCAAATTTTCCGACGGCCGGAGACTGCAAGTACGAGAAAGCTGTTCCTCAAGGCTACGGCGGATTTCTCGACTCCGACACTCTCTACGGCCTTGCCCGTGACCTCCCCAGAAGCCCTCGACGGTATTTTGATACTTGATTAACAGATTTCAACATTGATATGTAAAAATTTTCCGACTTTATTAAAACCCACCGCAAAAAAAAAAAAAAAAAAAAACAAACCCCGTCTTTTTAGATACACAGCAGAAAACAGAGCGCCAAGGAACAAGGACCGGCCTGATCTCCGACAACCTCTGGCACTTGAAGTGTGGGAAAATGTGGTGAAGTCTTTGGATAAAGGATCGAAGATCACAGTTCTTACAAATGGACCGTTAACTACTTTAGCCAAAATCATCTCATCTGAGAAAAATTCAACTTCTGTAATCAAGGTAAGGCTTATTACGGTTATCCGACCACATCAAGATCCGAGTTTTTGGATATGTAATAAAAGGACATTTGTTTCGCAGGAGGTTTGCATCGTCGGAGGACATATAAACCATAATGAGACAGACGAAGGAAACGTCTTCACGATCCCTTCGAACAAATACTCCGAATTCAACATGTTTCTTGATCCTTTGGCCGCAAAGATCGTTCTCGAATCCGACCTGAACATAACGCTCATTCCACTAGCGACGCAAAGACGGTTGAACTCGCTCGAAACGATGCTTAATGGATTCCGATTTGCGAGGAAAACACCGGAGGCTTTGTTTGTACAGAGCTTGCTGACGAGGTTTCATGAACTTCATCAGAATCACCACAGATACCAACATATGGTAAAGCCTCTTTGATCCTATATAGGACTGGACGATGGATACTAGAATCCACGGTATCTATGAGTACCAGAATCCCGTTCCAAGAACGTTTGTTGCTTATTGCAGGACATGTTCTTGGGGGAGATCCTGGGAGCAGTGTTCTTAGGAGCTGATGACACAGCATTAAAGCGACAAGTACAAGCCGAGAATGTCAAGGTCATTGTCCAAGGCAATGAGTCGACAGATGGTCGGATTCTGATCGACAGAGTTCATGGAAAACGGGTAAACGTGCTGGAAAAAGTAGATACGGAAGCGTACTATGAGATTTTTGCTTCTCGACTCAGCGACGAGAAACAATCAGCAGTCATAGGAAGCTTCGACGAACAGAAGAAGAGATGGAACACACCACCACCGCGTCTAAGCTTAGATGCCTCAAAGATTTGGACATCTTGACAGCGTTTCTCTTCTGACAGCAACATGAACTACGTTTCTATGTTTGGTTCTTCTGAAAGTTCTCCACTCTACTAGGTGGTTCTCTCTAGCCAGGAAATCGGAACCTATGTATAGTTTGCAAATAGGAAACGAAGACTAACCTGGGAGTTTATAAACACTTTCGTTCCAAATCTCCTGAGAAATCGATAAATCTTGACTGAAGTGAAGGACATAAAACATTAGACACGAGTGAGAAAAAAAATCCTCAGGCGGTGATGATCATAAACGATGAAAGTTCTCCAGACAAAACATGGAAATGACACAGAAGAACTCTAACAAGCCTTGCAGCTATGTCTACATGACCCAGGAAGTTCAGCAGTTCCGACCATATACTCAGGGTTCTTAGTGCACTCACCTAGCATCGCCCATCTCTCGCAGCTCTCGTTCAGATCCGTGCAATTCCCTCCATGGGACACGATCTTATCGAACGAATCCACATGGATCCACTTGGTCGCTGACCATTTCTCACCTTCTATCACGGGGCAGCCTCCATGGAGGCTCATGGGGTCTGGAATTGCGTCCGGATGGAGGTTGAAGAACAACAATGCGTCGCCCTTCTTTGGTTTCACTGAAAATATTTGACGGGAGTTTTCTTGTTTAGCTGATTATGATTTCATAACTTTCTCTAGGAAAAGGGAGCTATGATTCTTTATGTTACTCACCGGCGATTCCTTTCTTTGCACAATCTGAAAGGTCCTCTTTGTTGTGATCAGAAAGCTTGCGCCGAAGAGGTTCCTGCTCGGTAAGGTCCATAGAAAGTCCAATCATTGCATGAGAGATGGACCGAACACCTCTGATTTATGTATAGAACATAATAGAGTACCAAAAGAGGATATAGAAAGGAAAACGTCAAATTCAGTGAAATCTGTATACAGACCTCTGCTTCGGGGAAAACAGTTTCTCCACCTTTCGTGACATTGGATAGATACATGAGAACCGTAGCTATGCGGTGTCCACCACGGGCGATGTTGACTTTGTCGTGAAAGTAGTCAAAATGAGCATCGTATTTTTGGCCGTGCTCATATCTCAGTACCTGAATGTCTTCT
Organism: Tarenaya hassleriana; assembly: GCF_000463585.1. NCBI lineage: Eukaryota > Viridiplantae > Streptophyta > Magnoliopsida > Brassicales > Cleomaceae > Tarenaya > Tarenaya hassleriana. Next base: position 2,192,228 of record NW_010966177.1, on the reverse strand, counting down.
CCATTTTCTGTCACAGAAAAAGGAGAGCACTTTCATAATTATCTACCGATAATTTAGAGAATCCAAGGTGTCGTGAACAGGCACAGAGATTTCCTGAAATGGAATGCTCCATTCTCTTCGTTTCCATGTCTATTGTATTTGAAAATCATATTTTCCATTCTAGATAAACAGAGAGGAAATGGAAAAAGGAATTCAGCCCGACTGAGAATGTATTATTGTTTTACCTTTTGGGAGAAATGTCCATGTAGAGATCTTGTCCTCTATACCAGAAACAATAGGATCCTGCAAATCACCAATGAAGGCTTCAAACGATCCAGTAGCGTACTACCATTATCACTACTATGACGCAGTTGTGACAGATCTGAATCATTCGCTCCCTAACTTAGGGTTACTAAGTAATGCAACAAAGTACGAAACATTCATACATGATCGATTTACCAAGATCTAACATTTACAGACAGGTACTATGACTGCCATAGTATTGAAAACCTTTACGAAGCTCTAAGCAACAATGATGGATCAAATACAATCTCGGGGTTGTTCCGGAAAGATCTGTCCTTGGAAGGATTGCTGTCGAGGAATTCTAAATTTATCAAACCCAGTTCATATAATCAAGATCCATATTCGCAAGGACAACCATCAAGGTTGGTTTAAAGCCATTTGTATCTAACACTAATGTTCCTTTCAGAATTCAAAGAGAAATCTAGTTTATCTGTGAACAGTTCTAAATTTGTCAACAAAGTAAGAGAAGAAAATCCACACCTTTGCTTTAGAGATGAACGTGCCGGAGCTTGTCCGAACCTCACTAAGCTTGCTCTCTCCGCTGTTGTTGTCCGCAACCGCAGATCTCTTCAGCTCCGATTTCGCCTTTTGAACAATCCCAACGAAACATCGAAGTCAGCATATAGTAATTAAGCGAAAAACTTTCCCAGTTTAGCTCAAAACCAATGTATGATAGGACAAACTTCGAACTCACAAGAGAGATCAGATGATCGCATTCCAGGTCCGTAAGGAAACCTTCGTACACAAACGCCCTGTAAAAAGACAACATCGAATTTCTTCCGATTATTCGACCAAAACACGAAATGTCCGACATCGTAACAAGTTTTTCGCCTTTTTAAACAGTGATCGAGGAGGAGGAAGAACAAACCTAGGTTTCCACGAAACTTGTTTGACTTTGGAAGGATTGATGATGGCGCTCGGAGAGCTGATCAGAGAAGTTGAAGATTGAAGCAGGAGGAAGATGACGACAGACAGCAACAATTCGCGGCGCGACATCGTCGTCGCTTCGGATCGCAGATGCCGAGAGTCGGTAGAACGAGAGCGAGAGCGCGAGAGACAGAGAGAGAGAGGGCGACAACATGCGCGCACGTCGATGTGCGCTTTCTTCTTCATCTAAGACTAATGAATATAAAAATATAAAATAGTTCTTTTTTTTTTGTAAAAATATAAAATAGTTTATAATATACATATAATTTAGTTGTAACGATTAATCATGTAAGAAGTAATACGAATTATGTTATTCCTTTTTTTTTGATCCAGTGTTTTTTTTTTAACAAAAGCAAAACACCTCTTACACTGTGATAATCCGAAATACAAGACGTATAACAACAATAGTTCAAAACAAAACAAAAAAAGGAAAAAAAAGAGAGCAAAACATCCTCAATAAAACAGAAAATACACGAAGGCAACCATACAACACTCTTTGGACAACAATGAATGAACCCTTCAAAGTTTCCATCTTTTCCCCTGTTCTGCGCTCTGCATGTGGAACACTTACGTATACATATGTACGTATACGGTATGCGTACGTGCGTATACGTTGTCGGAACGGCTAAAAGGGAAGAAGCTACGATGCTTGCGTGTCGTTAGACACTCCAAGAACAGTCTCCATATGTCGTCTGAGATCGTTCAAGTACCTAGTGGAGTTGTATTCTTCTGCGTCCAAGAGTTCCTCCGAATATGTTCTTTGCAGTTTGGAATTCTGTCTTTCTTTTAGCCCGTCTAAACTGCTCTTGTCTCCCCTTAGAATCTGCACCACCTGCAATAAACATATATATACACACACATCCACTCATCACAAAGTCATTAAGCTTTAGAAAAGAGTTTGTATATCCATGTTTTGAAAACTCTTTTAGGTTTGGAGATATGCCTGGCTCATTTGAGGCCGATTCATGGAAGATTGGTGTATACACAACGATGCTGTGAATACAAGACGGCTCAACTCTTCCACATCGTAGTCATCTCCAAGCATAGGATCTACGAGTTGCTTGATCTTGTTCTCTGTAATCAATGGCTTGGCCTGCGAGAAAACAACCTCAAATCATAAAAAAATCATCGATAAATTCTACTTCATGTATAGTTTTAGTTGCTAACTTAATCACGAGATTGATTTTTGACGATTAACTTCACATACCCACATCACCAGGCTATGTTGTGAGCTGTCCAGTGCTTGTTTTCCGGTAATGAGCTCAAGAAGAAGCACACCGTATGCATATACGTCTGTTTTCTCGTCGACTATACCGTGCATGAAGAACTCTGGTGGAAGGTAACTGAAAACGAGGAGAAGAAAATGGATTAAACGAGGGATATTTGCCAAGCTTCTCTATATACGTATATGATGTTCATCTAAAAGGATTACAAACCCGAATGTGCCTTCGACTTTTGATACAGTATGGTGAGTCCATTGATCTGGAAGCCATTTCGCTAGCCCGAAATCTGAGATCTGTAGTTGAAGTCGGAAGGAGATTACCATCAAGTTAAAAATTAAAGTGATTCAGGTCTATAGAATCTGAAACAATATCAAAGTTTCTCTTTGCTGTTTATTCGGTCATACCTGAGGTTCAAAGTTCTCTGTGAGAAGAATGTTAGAAGCCTTAATGTCTTTGTGAATGATCCTTCTCTGACAGCCTTCATGGAGATAGTAAAGTCCTTCTGCAGTTCCAAAAGCAACTCTGTACCTGATGCCCCAATTCAATTTCTCCTTCGGCCCTGCAAGTGAACGTTAAACGATCAAGAACCCTTTCGAGCATCGCGTATTTCTAGCAACCGAGATGCATTAGAATGCGTATTCTCGGCATTAGAATCTTTTAGACGTGACGAAGAAAAGAGAGGATGAACCATAGAGCAAAGAAGCGAGGCTTCCATTGGGAGACAACTCGAGAACAAGGTGCATTCCTCCTTCGACGCTATATCCAATGAGCTTAGCGATGTTTGGATGATCGACATGAACTATTATCCCCAATTCGGAGAGGTAATCCATAGTCATCTCCTCGGCCGAACCTCTCGTCAGTCTCTTGATCGCCACAATCTGTCCGTCTGGCATCTGTCCCTTGTACACCTCTGCATATCCTCCTTCTCCGATCAGATTCTCTGCAGCACAAACAATATCAGAAAAAAAGGATTCGAAACAACATTATGCTACTGATCTTGCCGATTCTTGAAACTTTACCACGGCTAAAGGAATTTGTAGCGGCTTGAATATCGGCAAGAGAGAAGTTTCTCCAGGTGGGTTTGAAGTAGAACAAGTCGTCGGTGTCCAATGCAGAAGCAGGAAGGACAGGGACCATGTCATCGCGGATGCGTTTGCTTTTGCGTCTGGTCAATTTGGGAATGCTTTTCAAAGGTGGGAACGTGTTGAATGGCATTGCGGACGATCCTTTCTTCAGAAGACGGACGAAGCCACGCCAGTGACCGTTGTTTGGTCCAAAAGGAGATTGAGATTGACCTTCTGAGTCTGAAGTGCTCACCACCGAAGAGGCCGGTTCTGATTCTCCGTTTCTCGAGAACTCGTCTTCCGAGTCGTGTTTGAAGTAAGTAGTGTTCTCCTCCTCAGGACACAGTGATGCCAAATCTGGTTAAAAAAAAACAATGAGATTGTGTTTGATCAGTGCGTTGATGGTGTCCTGTTCTAGAAAGTTTGAAGATTGTGTTTGCATCAAGAAAATGAGAAAAAAAAAATCTGAAATCTCGACTATTCTAGTAATGTTGACCATGAGAAGAGAAGGAATCAGAGAAACCGGCCCGGAATCTCCTAGCTGAGACAGGAGTTGTTTGTTTAGAACGATTCTCTGAATCCATGTCCTGGAATCTGGCACTGCAAGATCACAATATATGTCAGATCTTTAAGATCAATTCAATACGCTGTGTAGAAACTTGGGGAGGAAGAAACAAAGGAGACAGAGCTAAACTAGCTGACAATCTGAGATCAATGCAGTTCGATCACCGAGAAAAAAAAGCAGTAGGAATCAGAAAACTCGCCAATGATCAAACTTTTTGTTTCGATTCTTCTAAAAGACAATCGTTGCGTGGTCATTGCATGACCAGTCTGCAGAACAATGAAACAGAGCAAAGCATACATAAACGTGACATGAAAATCTTACAAAAAACCCCATGTAACAAGAGCAAAAGATTGTGCCGGAACTCCTCTCTGAGCGACATTGTATCGAACACCTTGAACGGATCATCGGATCAAAGGGAAAAAGGACACGACACAACAAGATCGTATAGTTTCCTCTGTAAGCAACAGTTTCTCAGATTTTCTCAGCAACCAAACAGAAATCAACCAAAACGAGGAAAAAGCACCATCGTATCAGACACCTTGAACAAGACATTGAAAACAGAGAGGGGGGGGCACAAAGTGCGGAAATAGCGAAACACCATATGGAACAGAGAAATTAGAAGAAAAAAAAATTACCAAGACGATTGGGAAGAGGGAGGAAGAGTCTCAGAGTGTCGAACGTCATCCATGGGTTCTCAGACAAAGAGAGAGGAGGGAATGAGAGGAGAGTGGCGAGGAGAGACACAACAGAAACACAGAGAAAGGAGCGGGAGGCATGTCATGTCGGATTACAGGTATTGCTTCCTCTTGAGGCCTCATGTTTTCTCTCCTTTGACTAAATCTTTCTCCATTTTTCCTCGTAACTCGCCTTTTCTTTTGGACGCTTTGTCTCCTCTGTTAATTATCCATCTCTCCTTTTTTTGTTAAATAAATAAAATAAATCGGCCAATTAATTTTAGCAAAAATCCCATTTCTTTTTATTTCTCAAAACATAATTATGCCACGAGAATATTCCATGTAGGGGCTGTTTGATTATATTTGATGACCCTCTCTAATTAAGGAAGTGAAACTAAGATTCATATGGTTCTTGGATTCATGTGTTACAACTTTGTTATATGCCACGTGGCATATGTTTAAATGTCCGTTTATAATTTTTTTAATGTCACGTTCTAATTAGTTTATGTTATGTCCCTTTTCTATGCGCAAAACATACATCCCGAGCACTTCTCCATTTTGTTGTTATGGACTTCGACTTAGTTGACATACATGTATGTGTAAATGACTTCATATATATATATATATTTATATATCATATGCTAAAAGTTATTGAAAAACATATATATATATATATTATATCATATGTATTTATATTATAATAATAAGCTTATTGAAAAAAAAAGTTGTAATTGAAAATGAAAATTTTTATTTCCAATTTTTAATATGGGCCACATAACCCATAAGATTATATTACGTAACATAAAGCCCAAAATGAAACTATAGGCCCAAACTAGTCACGGGAGGTGTAAAAAAATTGATAAGCTATAAGACGGCGTCGCTTTTTCAGAATAAGAACGGAGCGCGGCAGAGAGAACTCCTTGTGAACCGGTTTCGGAGCCAAGCCGGCGAAATTATTGTACGAAGTCTGACGACGACGACGACGACGACGACGAAGGAGAAGCAGAGCAATAACAATGGCGTTCAGGCCTTTCGGGAGGGATGTAGGGCCGTCTACGAACCCGAAGGCTTCTCCTTTCACGTCGTTCGGCTCCTCCCCTCCTGCTGTTCCCTCCAGGTGCGTTTTTGATTGCGTGATATGTGCATATGCTTTGTTTTCACGATCGAGTATTCATGGATTCCTAAGCTTTCTAGGTTGATTTTGCGTTACGGATCTTGTGCGTTCTCGCTTTTTTCTTGGTTTTCGAACAGTTGAATTTAAATTCGAGCTTGTTTCTGACGTTCGATTGAGGTGTTTAGGGTTTTAAAATGACTGATAAACCTGTTAAGGTGAGGAGTATGCTGATTTTGGTTATGGAATTGTGTTTTATTATTATATGGTCTAGTTAGCTCTGAGCTTCATGAGGTAGTTCAGGTACTCGCTGGAAATTGGATTTGTTTGGTTATTTGTGTTGAGTGAGCTGCTTGTTTCTTTATTTTGCTGTCCTCTCAGTTTTTTTTTTTTTTTTTTTGAGGAGTATGCTGATTTTGGTTATGGAATTGTGTTTTATTATTATATGGTCTAGTTAGCTCTGAGCTTCATGAGGTAGTTCAGGTACTCGCTGGAAATTGGATTTGTTTGGTTATTTGTGTTGAGTGAGCTGCTTGTTACTTTATTTTGCTGTCCTCTCAGTTTTTTTTTTTTTTTTTTTTTTTTTTTTTTTTTTTTTTTTTTTTTTTTTTTTTTTTTTTTTTTTTTTTTTTTTTTTTTTTTTTTTTTTTTTTTTTTTTTTGCGTCTATCCACAGATACTAACCTTGCTTACTGGGGTTTTCATTTACAGTGGTCCCCTTACTCAGCGAGCACAGCCTCTGGCTTTTCAAAACCCTTCACCCTCTGCGGCACAACCTTACCGGCCTGTTGAAATTCAGAGGTTAGATAATCTCGATTTTCTTGCTGATTTGGTTTCTCTTTCGTCTCTTTTTCTCAGCTTTTTTGTACCTTTAGAATATCATAGTAGATAGTATGTCCAGGTCAAATGTGTTTGATTCAGGAATCAGGACAGCAGGTGATGGGCAGAGTTGACTTGTCTTATTTTCTTGAGAGTTAGTTGATTAAGCTCCCAAAATGTTGGTTTAGATTCTTGATCGAGTTGTCTGAATGCTTGCTACCCTGAAAATCACAGCAGAACTGGAACTTATTGTTGATATGTTTTTCAGGAGTCCTGAACTAGTTAATAGAACGCCATCGCCTCCTTTGACCTTTCTGAATCCTAGCCCCGTTGCAAGACCTCACCGATCTCCTGGAGCCCATGGGTAACTATCTGCCGCATACAGTTCCCACCTAGAAAAACATCATAATGAGCCGCTTGGTTATAGTGTCAATGTTACAATGTACATGTAGGAAATATTTGAATTGCCCATGCTAGAAAGAATGACAGTAAAAAGAAGGGAAGAAAGAGGTGGACTTTACTCCCCTTTTAAAGGCCTAATACATATAGTTTTTGATATGAATGCAGTGGTCTAGGAGCTCCAAATAGATTTCCATCTCCTAATGTGGCTTATCAATATTCTCCTAGTCCTTATCAAGCTGCTGGAGTTCAGAGGTTAGAATCCTTGCCTTTTACTTCTGCTTAATTTTCCCACAAATTGCTCAAAGTACTTCATACATTTTGTTTCCGCACAATCAAGGTCTTTCTCGATGGAACATGGTGAACAAAATGTAGCTGCTTCTCCACCTAGTGCATCGTATGTTCTCTCCAGAAGTTATGGAAGCGATGCTGCTGTGATTGGTCGATTACAAGATCCTAGACGAAAAAGGTCATTTATGCCATTTCCTTTATATAAATATAATCTACGAGATGCTGAGCAACCTCCTTCGCTATGAAATAATCTGTCTGTTCTACATCACTATCTTTTTCTTAGCAAATGCTCTAGTGTTTTTAGGCCTTAAGTAGAACTTTTTTTTTTGCCAGATTGTGTGATTATTTTACCCTTTTGTTCAAATTTGGGAGCTTCTCTTTATATTAAAATGCTGGGAATTTGAGTTGAGATTTTTCCTGCTAGGCGATTATGTTTGTCCAATCTAGTAATGCTTGCATGAGATGACAACTCACAAATTCTGCATTTATTTTGCAGCCGTCCAGATCATTCTCCTGATAAGAATTTTGGTTTTCCTCAAAGAAAGCAATTGGCAATGTCGGGTTTTGAGAATGGCCAGTCTGTGGATGATTTTCAACTTCCATCTAGCCAAACCTGCAAGTAAGTTTTTTCACCTGTTCACTCTTGTACTTCGTCTTAAGTAATGCTAGATTGGTTTACTTCAATTGATGCCTGGAGAAGTTCTTCTGTTCGTTGCTCCTAAAACTATCATGAAAATATCTTGCATATTTTAAAACTATCATGAAAATATCTTGCATATTTTAAAACTATCATGAAAATATCTTGCATATTTTGTGTTGTGATCGACAGTGATTTGAACCATCAAGGAGCCGTTTGCTTCATTCCATTTTGATTTCGGTACAGATTTTCTTGCTGATTTCCATGAATCTCGTTTCATGAAACATTTTGTAATTCCTGTGCAGGCGTTCTCCATCCTCTGCAGAGGCTAATCTTGTAAGGTTTAAGAGCAATGCTCGCCAGGTGACCCACGTAGATATATCCCCAAACCCGTCTTACCCAGATTCCTATGAAGTAGCTGAAATTCAGGTTGCTGCGAGAAGAAAGCCCTCTCCAGCAGCACCATCGAATAGAGTTTTACAAGATAACTCCAGATTGCCTCAAAATGATTCTAGAAGGTAGCTATATGAAGTTTACGTATTTTGAAACCTCACTATTTGTTTCTTTTTTGTTTCTCCTTATTTTAGCTGTATATATGAAAGGCACAAGTAATCAAGATTCGAAATATGTCATACATGCTAAAGTTGTTTGACGAGTCAGATAAATTTCATCTTCACCTTCGATTCGAAGGAACCCCTAGCAAAATCTTTGCTACTAATTTGTGAAATCATGCTTATGTCTCTTGTCGTTTTATCCTCCTTTCTCTCTCTAGTTGCATGTGTTTGTAAATTGCTCTTAGGCTAGCGTGCTGCTTCTATGTTAGGGTTTCAAATCCCCCTGGAATGGGCACAAGGATACATAATACTTTGAGAAGTTCAGACTCTGTACCTCCTGCACAGTCATCATTTATGAACAGTTCTTTGAATCAAACTAGGAAGACTACTGTCTCACCTGCGGCGAAAAGAACAAGATCTCCTCCTCTTCTTTCAATAGAAGAGGCTGTCCAGGGAAACTCTGGTCTTTCTCAAGATGGTACTGAACGGTAAATCGTTAAAATGCATAGTATATACTCTTAAAAGGATATGTCAACCACTCTCAGTTATCTTTTCTGAACTATTTGTCTGTTCTACAGAGAAGAACAAGCCAAAGCAAAAAGACTTGCTCGTTTCAAGGCTGAATTGGAGCCTATGGCAGTCCGATCTGTTGAGGCTCAAGATACTAAACCACTTGTCAATAGAACTATGAAGCCTCTGAGGAATAAACAAAATTTCAGTTCTCTGGAATCAAACAGAGATGCCCTGAATGGAGATGCACTGCTTGAGCATGAAAGTTCGGAGCAGTCTTCTATTATTGGGTTATGCCCTGATATGTGTCCTGGTAAGTTTAGTCTTAGATCAAGCTTGTGGAAATACTGAGTGTTTTGGCTTTCATTTGTTTTATGCCCTGTATATGATGAGGAAACAAGGGCTCTTGAATCTACTTCTATGTGGCCCATAACTGTGAGAACTGAAAATCTAGTTCTACAGATGATTTGATGCAAGAATGAATTTATTGATGGAATCGATCTTCATCATTTGCAGAGTCAGAACGGGAGGAAAGAGAAAGAAAGGGTGACTTGGACAAACACGAACGTGTGAATGGTGATCGGAACCAGACTAGCAAATACATTGCTGTGAAGAAAGTAAATTCGTGATTTATTCAGCTCAATTAACTGTTTTATTCTTTTCATAGATGTCTTAACTACGATGCCCAAGTGCTGTGATGGTTTCTTACGCATTGGTCTGATGCAGTATAACAGGACAGCTGAGCGAGAAGCAATATTGATACGGCCGATGCCAATCCTGCAGAAGACAATGGATTATCTGCTAAGTTTGCTAGACCAATCTTATGATGACAACTTTCTTCGCCTTTACAATTTCTTATGGGATAGGATGAGAGCTATTCGAATGGATCTAAGGATGCAACACATTTTTAATGAGGAAGCTATCATTATGCTGGAGCAAATGGTATTACTTTCTGGCATTCTGTAGAACTCTTGGGATAGGACGATTTGCCACATTCTATCGTTGGTGTTTGCTCCTTACACTGGATGCTTGTGTTGATTTTCTTGTGACAGATAAGACTTCACATAATTGCAATGCATGAATTATGTGAATATACTAAAGGAGAGGGCTTTTCGGAGGGATTCGATGCACACCTGAATATTGAGCAGATGAACAAGACATCAGTTGAGTTGTTTCAAATGTATGATGACCATGGGAAGAAAGGAATAAATATTACTACAGAGAAAGAATTTCGTGGCTATTATGCCCTTCTCAAACTCGACAAACATCCTGGTTATAAGGTAAGTCATGTGTAATTTGAAATATCATCATGATTTTTGTGTACATTTTGCATCTAAAAATGTGCTGTTCCTGTTAGGTTGAACCTGCAGAACTTTCACTTGAGCTTGCAAAGATGACTCCAGAAATCAGGCAAACTTCAGAAGTTCTCTTTGCCCGCGATGTAGCAAGGTTGTTCCTTTACTTTTCTTTCTGGATGTTGTTTTTATGAATTTGATCTAATCAACTAAATCATCCGGATAACAGAGCTTGTAGAACTGGCAACTTTATTGCATTCTTCCGCCTTGCGAGGAAAGCAAGCTATCTTCAAGCATGCCTAATGCATGCTCATTTTGCCAAGGTAGGCAATTTTTAGTGTTCAAGCTAGGACATAGTTTTCTGGTAATGTTGGTTTTGATTATTTCGCAAAGATCTAATTGAGTTTCTATTTTTACCAGCTAAGAACTCAGGCACTTGCTTCTTTGCACTCGAGTCTCCTAAATAATCAGGGTCTTCCAGTCTCTGATGTTTCAAAGTGGATAGGAATGGAGGTATCCATTCGCTATTCTCTCTTTCTTTCTCTCTCTATTTCTCTGTGACGGGGAAATTGGTAGTGGTCTTACATTGTTTCTTCTGGTGATTGAATCTAGGAAGAGGACATTGAAACTCTATTGGAGTTTCATGGGTTTTCAATTAAAGAATTTGATGAGCCTTACATGATGAAGGATGGACCATTTCTTCACGTTGAAGAGGATTATCCGACAAAGTGTTCAAAACTTGTTCACCTGAAAAAGTCAAGAACCATCATGGAAGATGTGTTTGTTCCCTCTTCGTCGATTTCATCACTGTGTGAAGCTGCTGAAGAGTATCTGCCGGGTATTACCACCCATGGTCCTGCTGCACTTCCTGCCCAAACTCTTACAAGACAAACTCCTTTGCCTGTCGTTGATAAAGAAATGACTGACACTAAGACTTTCGCCTTACCGGAGGAACCCAAGCCAGTAGCTCCAGAGATTATAAAACCAAAAGTGGATCAACAGAAACAAGATGACCTTGGGGGAGCTGGCGGATTTCACTTCTCCTGGAAATTCTCCTCTCCTCCTCTTGGTTCTCCTATATTTCCTCCGGCTGAAATCCAGAATCTGAAGAAACAAAGTAATGATCATCGAAATGGTGTTTTTCCTGGGGAAATTAAGCTTCCTTTTGCAGGGGATATGCCAATGAATCTGATGTCTGGATCAGCTGTGCTACAAAGTTCTCCGAAGTCTATGCCAATGGAGATAGTGCCCATTACTTCCATCCCAGAGAATTCATCGCCTAGAGAAAATAGTTATAGTTTGGATGATGCATTGGCTGCAAATGGGACGATGAGTATCACAGAAGAGGAATTCGAGGACAACGACAACGGGGTAATCACAAATCACTATGATGAGGAAGTAGCCAGTGCAAAACTCAGGTTGATGATAAGGTATTGCAGCTTCCCATATAGGTTTTGATCATTATTTTAGGTTATTGATCTGACTTAATACTAACTGTTCATTGGATCTATACTTGACAGATTATGGAAGCGGTGGTCTTCACGTCAGAGAGAATCTCGTGAGCATAGGCAGCTAGCAGCCATAGCTGCACTGAGTTCACTAACGCTGGGCCCTCCTATCCAGTTCAACAAAAACGATGTGAGTTTTTAGTTCTGCACTTTCCTTGTCTATCAAACTGCCGGATCATGCAATCGCACTTTCTCTCATAGTGTCTGCATGCATATGTTTACCAGTGAACAAAACAAAGTTTTGTTAGCATCTACTGTTGATATTTGATAATAAAAAACTACTCTTCTTTCGTTGTGCAGCAACCAAGAGCGTCTGGTGAGATTAACATTGATCAAGCAATGAGGAAGAGGCTCAAGAAACATGAACAATCATGGTCAAGACTGAACATATCAGATGTGATAGCTGATATACTAAGTGAACGAAATCTGGACTCAAAATGTGTTTGCTGGAAGCTCATCTTATGCACTCAGATGAAACCAGTAAATGCAGCACCTTCTACAGATGGGGTTATGCATTCAACGGCCAGCCAATGGCTATTGTCAAAACTTACACCCGGCAAAGAAGATAATCTCCTGGATGACAATTTGCTGCTTTCAGCCCCTGGCATTTCAGTATGGAGTAAGTGGGTTTCAAGTGGATCTGATTTGGATTTGACATGCTGTCTATCTGTAGCTACTGATATCGAAGCCAATGATGATCTTCTCAAGACAACACTCGGTGCAAGTGCTGTTCTTTTCCTTGTGTCTACTGACATCCCTTGGAATCTCCAGAGACAACAGCTGAACAGCCTTCTTACTTCAGTACCTCCTGGTTCATACCTTCCCCTTCTCATCGTAATCAACTCCTGCAACGGAGATAGCATGGATATTGTTTTGGAGCTGGGCCTTGATGAAATCGACAAATCGAGGATATCTGCCTTTTCAGTTGTTTCTCTCTATAAGAAGGCCAAGATGGGACACGAAGATCAGTTTTTCAGTGATAAGCGGTTAAGAGACGGGCTAAAATGGCTGGCAAGCAATTCGCCTCTGCAGCCGAACCTTCACCGTGTTAAACCACGTGAACTTGTTCTGACCCATTTGAGTTTTACACTGGAGTTGCTTAAGACGATGCCAGATCAGGAAGTTGGTCCAAACCTCTGCATTTCGGCATTCAACGATGCCTTGGATCAATCAAAAGGAAACATTTGCTCTGCCGTCGAAGCAAACGCGGTAGGTTGGCCATGTCCAGAGATCGAGTTACTGGAGGATCAGAGAAGAGAAGGTTCAATCGTGAAGCGGTATCTTCCAGTCCCAGGCTGGAGCTCAGCAGAGAGCATTGAACCGCTCTTCCGCCTTGCGAGGAAAGC
>NW_010966177.1:2164215-2178670 GCF_000463585.1 Tarenaya hassleriana | reverse complement strand
ACCGCTCAAATATGCGCTCGAGAACTGTAAGCTCCCATCTTTTCATGAAGATTTGACGTGGTTAACCATTGGATGTGCCCCTGGCGCAGAGGTGGTGAACCAGACGCGACGGCTCGAGAGCTGCGTAATCGACTACTTAACACAGACAAGCAATCTAATGGGGGAAACACTAGCAGCAAAAGAGGCTCGGGTGATGGTGCAAAGAAACACGAGACTTGAACTCCACAACTTGGCTTTCCGTATAATCCCGAGATGGGTTGGTATCTTCCAGAGAATATTCAATTGGAGGCTGATGGGTTTACTCAATCCATCATCACAAGCATACGTGCTGGAGTCCGATATACGAATGTCAGCTTCAAGCTACGTGGATAAATACGTAGATGAAGATACATCTACATTACGCCAGTCTTCTCCGCCTAGCCTTCCATTGCTTGATGAGATGATCCAAGTGAGTTATGGCCCTCTCAAGTCTCCTCTGCCATTATTGAATCATGAAGCCCAGGAGGATACCGACATGGACGAACCTACAGAATTATGCAGAAGGCTTTTCGAGTCTCCGAGAAGGGACGACGTGTTTGCAGTGGAATCGATGGATCGGGAAGAGGCTCGGGAAGATGACGGGACGATGAGGGGGGAAGTGGAAAAGGGTTTGAAGGGAGAAGATAGGTTAGGGGAGCTGTTGGAGAAGTGTAACATATTACAGAACTCCATAGATGACAAGCTCTCCATTTACTTCTGATTCCTACGCTGTCTGCTCTTCCCTTTTTCTTTTTCTTTCTATTTCCCATTTTATTAATCCAAATACCAAAATCTTGCAGCTTTTCTCAACGAATCTTCCAACTTTTTAGATTCAGTATTAAAACCGTACAAGAGACACTGCCGTATGTTGTTGTCGGAATCAGAAGAGGAAACTAAACCCTAAATCCGTATGTGGCAGACACGGACGATGAGATGAGAGATCTCTGTATGTTTGAGACAAAGGGTAATAATCATAGGATTTATTACATTTTCCATCATGAGTTCATCAATCTTTTCTGGTTTTTTTCCTCAAATAAAAAAAAAAATAGGGAGACGTAACAAGCCCAAGGTGATGCAAAGTGACCGCCCATGAAAACAATCATTGACCCAACACTATTCGATGATACAAAAGCCCAGTTCCTGTAAAGTCCGGATAAGACGATAAATTAATAATATAAAATGATCAAATAGATTCATTCCTGCACGTAAGATCCTTCACCCATGTTGAACGTGAGAACACTTCTCTCCCCATCTGCGTCCTATGTTCTTTACCTTTACCTGCAACAAGCATGCCGAAAAATGCAAATACCGCACCAGTTGAATACAATAAAAAGCCGGATTTCGAATATAAAAGGGGCTCATCATCCCGAGCATATAGTACTTGTAAATTGTAGTAATAGATGGATCTTGGCATTTAACAGAATCTCAGGCAAGGGAGCTGAGAAGAAGAACACACAATCCATTTCAAGCGTTACACAGGTTTTTGATCTGTACAATGATAACTGTGATATCATCTGTACGGTTTTCGTGCTCCAACCACAATTTGTATGATTCGGCTGCAACCGTAGCACATGCGTCCCGTGGATCTGCATATTTCGCCACCTGCAGTTCAAGAACGACATTGTGGAAAACTTGCACCATGATCATGCATAAACAACATCTCATTTCTAAAGAACCAGGACCATCCTGATTCGAACAGAATACGATGAAATCTGTAAAGGGTTTTTGGCTTACCATATCTACAACAGCCTGGCTTGGAAGGAACTCGAAGATGCCATCACTAGCAACGACAAAGAACAGATGGTTAGGCGAGAGATGAACCATTGACACTTCTGGATCGGCTATGACTCCGATATCCTCGGCTGTACTATCTCCCACACTCCTCGTAAATGCAGTACCAGGGTACATTCCGTTCTGAACCCACAGTCTCGGTGGATCCCCGCCTTCGTTCTCTTCATCCCCCCACGTTTGGATATTGGGATCCTTCAGCCCTTCCACCTGATCAACGCTAAGAACTCTAGCCCCACACGACTTCACTCTCTCGCATTCATCTTTCCTAAACGGCGTCTGATCATACGACAAATCCTCCGCCAGAATCCGATTCCCATCCTTAACAGCAAGAACCGCCCTTGAATCACCTACATTGGCGACATACAGCTTATCCCCAACGACAAGAACGGTAATGGCTGTGGTACCACTCATCGAATCATCGATATCACTATCATGCAACTCCTCATTCGTCCTAAGGAAAGCAGACTTATAGGCTTTTTCTGGATCATCAAACAAGACGGGGTCTTCTGAAAGCATGTCCACAACCCTTTCCTTGACGAAATTCGAACACTGCGCACCAAAAACGCCATGGCCATCGAATACACCGAAGAAATGGGCATTTGGGTTACCTTGGAGCTGAGTCTTGATGCAGTAAGTGTCTTGATTCTCCTTATCAGGCGAATCAGGGTAGTAACCTCTCTGCGATAGTACAGAACACAGCAGATCGAAGTTGTGCGAAGGAACATGAACTGACACTAGTGGTCTCTGCACGACAGCCTCTTTTCCCTTGTCAGCATTGTACTCCTCGGCTTCTCCGTAATTCTTAGAATCTCCGTCAGACGATGACGAAGGGTAACGGCTACAACACTTGCAATGAACACAACCCATGTTTTTTTTTACGCAGGATCGGGGGAATGCTCAACGCAAAATCAAAGCGTTCACCAGAATACCCAGATGAAAATAAGGATTACCAACGGCTCTGTTTCTATATGAACAAGCAACTTCGAGGGAAAGGAAGAGATGGGTATTCCTCAAATTCAACAATGGTGCCTCCAAGGCTGAAGGGTTTTGCAGGATACATGTTTCCGCGGCAAAATTATAAAGGAGAAGGAAGGAATCAATACGAAATTTAGACCCGAAACCAGAATCTTCTTTGTTTTTTGCCGAAACAGTTTAACCCGGAAATCGAAGAGCAAACGAGAATCAGGACAAGTACAAAACAACCCAGATGAAGAAAACGAAGATACGGGGAAAAAAACACGAGAGGCGAAATGGAAAAAACCCAGAATCGTAAGTTTCGAAATAATAAACAGAAACCTCCACGTATCCTTTCCGTCTTCGTCTTCGTCTCCGTCTCCTCCTCCCTCGTCTCTTCCCTTACCTTCCGAAAAGGGTTAGTCCGTCAACCCTTTCGAGAGAAAAGTGACAAAATTCGAGAAACCCTAAAAGCCAAGCAGAGGAATTTCTTCGAAGAAGAATGTGAGGAGAGAGAGAGAGAGGGGACAAGATGTCAATCCAACGGATGGAGAACACGCGTGGGCTGGCCTCTGCAGAACCACTGCGCACAAACGCCAAAAACCCAAAACAAAATCTATATAATATTGCGAAAATCGAAATCTCTGTTCCCAATAAAAGACATTCGTGTTGATTTCCCCTCAACGAATCCGCTCAACTCAATTTCCTAATTGGGCTTAAAACGGGCTTTATTGGGCCTTTTTCACTTCCAAGCCCATTTCATCACTACCCAAATAATAAAACAATAATAAATCCAACTCACTAACATATCTATATAGAAAAAATATTTTAAAATGTGCGAATAATATAGATATATATTTTTAAAACCAATAAAATAAGAGTTTGATAACTAATACATGGACCATTACACGAAATAGCATTCTACATAGTACATAACATTATTACATTTCTAATTATTAACACTATTAGCGGATAGTTAAAAATGTGTCGGTAAACGATACATACATATACACATTAATTAATTATAATAATAATAATAATAATAATAACATTAACAAAAAAAATAATAATAATAATAAATAAAAAGGCACGAGAGTGAGATTCGTAGTGGGCAGTGTAAGTGCCCACTTTACACTGACAAAGCGAATCACTTTTCGCCACGTCAATATCGTGAGCCAATTATTGTCACGTGCACCGTATTTTCTGATATCTGGAACATTAGAGAAATCAATTAATTATATTAACTTAAGCTTAATTAAAATAATTAAACAAAACATTTGGACTCGTGTTTTAGCTTAGGGTCAAAACTGAATTATCATTACGCCCCCACGATTTTTTTTTAATATTACATTTTCAAAGCTTGCATTTATTTTAAACGGAAAATATTTACCAACAGTGATTGACATCAATTTATAGTGTACGGATATACAACAAAATAAATAAATAAATCATTTACCCTTAATTGCAGATATTATTGAAAATCACATATGGAAAATAGATTTAAAAAAAAAAGGAATATTCGATATCATTCATTCAGAAATCAGTTCTTTGTTTAAGCGTATATATATATATATATATATATATATTGACTAGATTCATTGTTATATTCTATTTGCACGATAAATTATTGATTATTCACGTAGAAATAAGTTTCCTCGTCGTAAAACAAAAAAAAAATACAATAAATTTATATAATTAAAATTAATTTGTTATTATATTTTTCATTCGATTATAACGTTTATGTGAAATTTAAAGCGTCGAAGATAAAAGATAATCGATATTAATAAAAGTTAAATATAGAAAAGGAGAAAAAAAATAATATAAACGTCGGGAAATCGAAACAAAAAAACGAAAAAAAGAAGAAAAAAAAAAAGAGGAAAAACAAAGAGCCAACTTGTTTTTTTTTTTACCATCCCACTAAAAATTCTACACACTGAACCTCAAAAATGCTTAGGCGTGACATGCCCAAGTGGGGCGCATTATCATATGTTCCCACTTTTATCTTCTCACCCAAGTCAACCTTTAGTCAACCAATCATTTTCCTCCACGTCATCACCTCATCTGTTCCCCCACCCTAATTTTTCCCTAACCGTTCTCCTCTGTTTTTTCCCCCCTGTTTCGTTCTCTCCCTCATCGCCATTTTTTCCGGTGACGCACTCTATTTCCGGCGAGGCGTGAATGTCTGATACACGACCGTCCCCGATCCTGGGAACTCGTCCATCAGGCGACTGCGACACTTGAGCCCAAGTTTCTTACTCAACACGCGCTCCACGCGCTTCGTCACCTCGTGACTGTACCCATCTCCGCCGTAGGTTGTCGAGATTGAGACATTACCCGGTCGGAAAACCTCCACCGCACGCTTCAGGACTTCCGCTACGTCATCTTCTCCGCAGTCGTACACTGACCCCACGCACTCGAAGCTCGCGTAGCTGAAGCCGTCCTCGGGCGTGACGTGGATGGTGGAGTAACGGTCGCCATCGACGCCGTTCATGGAGTAACCGCAAGGGTCAAACGCAAAATCGCAGATAAACGCGTTTGGGTTAATCGCATTTATGCCGCTGAGCCGCGTCATCTCCTTCCCAGCGGCGTCGCTGTTCTTGGCATTTTCGCCTTTCCGTCTGAAGAAGCTGCGTGCAAGGACGCGGTCGAGCTCCGTCATGCAGACCTCGAAGACGATCGGCTCGCAGGTCGGGACCAAGTCAACGCTCGCAGTGAACACGTGCCAAGCACGTGAGGGGTCGGTAGAGGGCATAACCGATGCTTTACGGTAACGGAGCGATTTGGGGAGATTCTCCTCTACGTAAACGACTTCGTCTTTGAAGCTGGTGTAAGGGAAAGGCTGAGACTCGGGGAAGATGAAGCTGCCGCGCGAGTATCGGCACGAGTGTAAGGCAAGGCCGAGGGTTCGTGCAAGACGGATCATGGGTCGGATCGATTTGAGGAGTTGAGTTGTGCCACATGTCTTGATGATGATCTTGGTCGGGTAAACGAAGAGGCTTGATTCGGACAGAACATAGGCGTCGAAGCTCCGGTTTGCGACGGCGGAGACGACCGTACACTGGACGGCGTGTAGCACTTCGTCGAGCGATTCGAAGTCGATGAGTCGGAGTCCCATGGCGTTGGACACCGGATCGTCTCCGAAGAATCGGAGCTCGAGCCTTTTCTCGAAACCCTCGAACCCGGAAACCGCCATTAGTGAACAGAAGAACGTGGAAATATCGAACAGAGCAGAAGAGAGGAGGTATATGTAAGTGCGGATGATGAAAGCCGAAGAGAAATGTGGATATGTGGAGAGAGAGAGAGAGAGGTACTGGTTATGGCTGAGAGAGAATTGTGGTATTTATAGGAGGGGTTTGGAGAGGTAGAGAGGAGAGCGAGGGGGCATGCGGGTGAAGAGACCAAGAATCATGATTGCAGGCATAATGAGGCGAGAAAGATGATGAGATATATGTGTGTGTGTGTGTGTGTATTTATGTATGTACATGTGATCATATATAAGTGTGTGTGTTTTTTTTGTGTTCTGTTAAATTTGTGAGACAGCGAGTTTAGGGTTTCATCATCGGGACAAAGAACATGAAACGGATTTTCTGGTTTTTTTTTTTTTTTTTTTTTTTTTTTTTGGTCGAATGCTGTCTTGTTCTTCGTTCGCCACTTAGTCTCTCTCATGCTGGCTCCAATCACCCATTACGTACGACTCATCATGCCAATAAAGGCCTGTTTTCACTAAGCTCACAAAAATATTATAATATATGCGTAAATGCACACACACACACACATATATATATATATATATATATACATATAGTGTCGACATGACACAAAAGATTTCGGAAGGTAGTGGAACAAGTGTCTGCTTCAAACATTAAGATTAATTAGTCCCTTGTCTATCAAACGACGTTAACCCATAATGGATCATATAGTTAATTATCTCAATCACATACTCACATACATATATATGCACGTAAAAAGTTTTCTAAAAATATTAAAACTTATAGATTATTAAATTTGGATGATCACATTACAATACATATTTCATGGATATGATATCACCCCCCGAATGCTCGATTTATGCTGAATTATTAAAGGGTAGATATGCGATTTTCTCTCCTTCCACGCATGTTGTAAACTGTCTCACCTCTTTTCAACACAAATCGTGCATGAAATTCGTAACTTTAATCGGATTGCCGTTAAATATATTTCTTATGATAAAACCGCAAAATATACGAGGATTTGATAACAAGGTTGAAAAAACTGAAGATATATTTATATGTTTAAAAATAAATTTTTCTAAAAATATATATCACTATATATGATAATCATACGTAGAGTCCTTGCTGTCGTCTTAACCGGAATCATGGATATATTACTCTCTTCATTCTGACCAGAACTATTTCAGTCTATATACCCTTATCTACAATATATATATATATATATGAAAAGACAATAAAAAAGGAGGAGAGAGTCCTTTCGAACTTTGAACGCACAGAAGGGAGATTTGCTAAAGATGATAATTAAAAAGGGCACAAAACTTATAATCCCAAATGATTCAACCATAAATTGCTTTGTCAGTGTTTCAAGATTTCATTTCGGTCGTTGATCTATCTATAAAATGAAGTTTTCGATTTGACTTTCATGGTTCTATATATATATTCCCTTACCCCAAACTGACGTCAATAGATTGTTATCATTGTATAAGTTGGTTCGAATTATGCGTGCATATACATAAGAAACACATATACGATATATATATATATATGCATGGCATGCATGATATACTGTTTTCATCATGGTGAATTGAAATGAGATTAGCAAATGTGGGTTTGTCTATTTCAGAAAAGGCAAAAGTTAATCGACAAATGGTCAGACGTGCCAAAAACATTCATCAATATACATATATTAGGATGTCGTAAAAATATCAATAATCATGTAGTAAATTAAATATTTATTTAAATAATAATATCAAGTCGATCAGGCGTGGCAACTAAATTATTATATGTATTTTTCTTTTCAATTTGATTAGGAAAGAATATGCTCCATTACGTGAAACGAAAAAGTGCACTTTCCACATCATTTTTATTCTTCATGCAATTTTATGTCTTAACATAACTCCGGCATTATCATTCTCCATTTTTTCAGGGATAAAAATGTGTGTGTGTGTGTAATGTGGTTGATATATATACGCAGTATAAATTGTCTTAATTAATTGTTTTCAAAAATCAAGATTTTACTTTATTTAATTATTGATTAATATTCACTTGTATGTGTATATACATCACATATATATATGTATCATATATCTTTACATCTAATTAACTAATTTTATGCTTTTAATTTCATCACAATTAAAACTAGTGTTGAGAAACTCAAATACCTATATAGATAGAAGGCGGATCTACGTTACAAGGAGGGTCACTGGCCCCCACTGATTTTTTTCTTTTTAAAATATTAATTGTAAAGTTTACTAAAATTTTAGTGAAAATATGTTAATGCCCCTGCTGAATTTTATCGTGGACCCCATACATTTTAATTTTTTTTTTGTATTTTGGGTTACTCGCCCTATATATCTAATTAAAAAACTGTTAAATTTTCCAAGAAAATTTGTAAAATTGCATAGAAAAATATTAAATTGCCCCCATAAAAGTAAAATTTGTCTTTAAAATTAAATGCATAAAATTTTGCCCCCATTTATAATATTCTCTAGATCCGACACGGTATAGAACCCCAAGAATGTTGGATAAAATTTGTGGGAAGTGATACTTCACATTTGTACGACATAATATACGGTACGAAAAAAGCAACAAAAAAAACTAGGGTATGACATATGGTTCAGCCCAACCATCACTACGTGAATTAGAAAAAAAAAAGAATTTTATTTATTGGTAAATTATGGAAAAAATACACTGCAGAAATAAAGGCCAATCATATTTTCCTGATAAATTTTAAAAAAAATATGTAATGTTTTCTAATTAATATGTTTATATTTACTTAAGGCTCCTGAATGCATAAATTCACGAGGGAAAGGGCATTCGAATGGGAACATATATGACAATATAATTTAATCTGTGACAACATTTATTTAAAGGAAAATAATTGATAGTTGTTACGCTTAAAATTGTTCCCTCATTACTAAATATACTAGCCTTAGCTTTTAATTTAAGATATTTCTCTTAAAGATTACAATAACAATGACATATCTTTTCCTTTGGGTTCAAATAACTATCAACATATTATATATATATATATATATTCACATTGAAGACTCTTGATATTTGGGTTAATTTAATTATTGTCATTACATAGGCGTTATTGGATTAAATACCGGTAATAGAATGAAGTTGAGGAATGATAAATCTCTGAGTTGTCCACCGAACAAATAAATTTCTATATTAATATATCGGTGGAGTTTGACGGATTGATGGAATTTACAGAGCGGCGAGTGATAAATTATTGCATTTATTTATTATATAAAAATGGAATGAAGAAAATCACTACAAAAAAAATGGTCATTTCCAACGGGCAAATCCGTTGGAAATGACCAAATTTCCGTTGGAAATTAACGTTTCCAACGGATTTCCAACGGATAAATCCGTTGGAATTTCGTCGTTAGAAAACGGTGTCCGTTGGAAAACCGTTGGAATTTTCAACGGAATTTCAACGAATTTTTCCGTTGGAATTTTCCAACGGATTTCCAACCGCAATCCGTTGGAATTTTCCAACGGATTTCCAACGGATTTAAATTTCCAAAAAAAATTCCAACGGATATCCGTTGGAAATACCGTTGGAAAATTTCAACCCAATTTTTTCAATTGAATACGTTGAAAATTCCGTTAAAAATTTCCAACGGGCGATTCCAACGGATATCCGTTGGAAATTTTCAACGGATTTTTAACGGAAATCACCGTTGAAATGCCGTTGAAAACCGTTGAAAATCCGTTGAAAAATTTCCAACGGATAAATCCGTTGGAAAATTCGTTGGAATTTGCTGATTTTTTTGTAGTGAATGTAAATAAAATGAGATTTATTATTAAAAAAAATGGGGAAGAAAGAAGGGAAGGTTAGGTAGGAGCAGTGAGCATTATGACCACAATCCCACCTGTGGTGCAGCACGCGCATGCACTCTTACATCACTCCCACACCACAGAATAATATTCCACGCATTTTATTTTTTTGTATTTATCTACCCTATTCACTATACATATAGTGTATGTATATATACAGTCTTCTATTATTTATTTGAATTTCTATAATTGGGTTAAACCATATATTCCGTATTCCATAGATTTTGACGGTACTTTATTGTATTAATTGTCGTCATTTAATTTTTGAGATATTCTCATAAAATGAATCCGGTATGTATATACATAGAAGGCCAAATCCATATGTATCGAATTATAATCAACTTATATCCTATAACATTATCATAAAAGCATTGACTATATACGATCCGATTCTTTATATATTCAAGTTTAGTTATCAAACACATAATGTTGCCTTTTGAAAATCTATATATTAATTGGGACTCTTGGAACAATATATGCATGCATTTGAAGGCATATATACATATGTATGTTGGATACAATGTATCATGTATCAAGCTATAGAAAAAAGGTCAAACCGCACAATTTCCATACGTAACGCCGCATGATTGAACCAAATCTTGCACCAAGAACGAGTCTCATACCCACATCGAGCTCACAAATTCTAAGTACACTTTTTACCCGCGCTAAAAGCAGCACCAAATCTTAAATATATCTACGTGGACGATTTTCTCCCTCTTCAATTATTTACAATTCCCAATTTTTTTTTTAAAAAATATCTCCTTTGTACTATTTGTACGTACGGGTTCTCATATATATATATTTTTTTTATAACGTACGGGTTTTCATATTTGTTTCTGATCAAAGATTCTAATGGAGATGCGAAACCGGTAATGCGAGCACTGTCCATTTTCCACTATCTATCCATATAACACACACAAACACACACACGTATGTATGTCTATATATATACGTACACATGCCTAGATATGAAGATAAGTATATAGTACTAACCAAATGGCTTGAAAAACCAAGAGTGGAACTTTTCATTATCCAAAATCCATGGTTGAGAGGTCCCACAATTTTATTATCGAGGAAGTTGAGTGGTGACCTTTCTAAACAATTTTTTGGTTTAATAAATAATTCGAGCATTTAGAGCATTTTCATTTGAATAAGGGTATGGTGGTGGCGATGACACGAGAAGTGGGCCCCAGAAGAAGTCCGACAACAAAGCGGGAAAGTGGGACCCGCAAAGAATCCACAACATCATCGGAAGTGGTGTGCCCTAAGTTGAGGGCAAACAAGGGAGGGCCCACTTCCTCAGCAAAAGCGTCTTTACCATTGGACATCTCGTCCCTACTTAGGTCACTCTTTGGGTGACAACTACGTTTCTGTTCCGAACATTTCTTATGGGTTTTTTTTTCTCTTTGGACTTAGCCGCCACTTGCGCTTTCACGCGCGCGTTTCTTTCATGTGAAATCGAATGAAACTGCTCTGTCCCCACAACACATCTAAACATTGTTGCCTATCTTTTTTTTTTTTGGAGGATTTGTGGATGTATGACAATAAATACCTTTACTATTTACACACACACACACACACACATATATATATATATATATCACGATAAAGTGAATACGGTTTGATTTTTTTAGAATTGGTTTGTTGGTTTAGTATAAATCGGTTAGTTTTGGATCATCCAATTGATAATTTTGGTTGGTCTTTGGACCGGTTTAATACGTACATTGCATCGTATATCCATTCCAAAATAATTATTTGCGTTATTAGTTTTGTGACTTTTTTTTTGTCGGAATAAATATATATAACAAAATACGAAACTATTTTGGTGGGGCTTCTATCCAATTCGAAGTTGGTTAAAAAGCTATACTTTCCTTAGAGAGTTTGGATGACATAGAAATAATTCTATATTAATCTCAGATTATGGTTCTAACGACCAAATATATTTATCATCAATTAAATATACTCTGTTTGTAATCATCTACATTAGATATTTGTGGAGTATAAGATGGTTTTCCAATTAGCTAGGCACACATAATGTTATTTATAAATTAAAATATAAAAAATGTTACATAATATCAGAACTTTTTTTTTTGTATAATTCAGTTTTTTACAAAAAAATATACCAACTATGATATACACACATATATATATGTATAAACCTCATATATATGTACTTGAAGACTATACAATCTAATTATCGTTGGTTATATATTTTGGACGGAGGAAATTAAATAAAAATTTTATAACAAAAAAAAAATAAATAAAAATATGGGGGGAGGAGGGGAAGATGCACTAATGAGGATATATGAGTGCTACTGTATCATGCGCACAAGTAATGTGCAAAAATTAACCAAAGAGGCCCACTGCCCCTCACCATTTGCGTTTGGTGTGTAGGCATCACTATGACATCTTATGCTTATGCTCCCATAATCTATTATTAATAAATTCCCATTCCCTTTTTGATTCATTATACCATTTTAAAATTCCACGTTAAAAAAAACACTAGTTGATTTGACATTAAAAAAATAATAATACAAATTGTGTTACACCTAATAGTACAATTGTACTACATATATATGTGTGGATGGATTTTATTTTTTTATTCATTGGTAAAAACGTGGATGAAAAATAAGGATATGCTTTACATCCTATATGTAAATATTTTTAGATAGAAGAAAATTGAGGCATGCAAAAATACATTTACCCCCCAAAAAAGGTACCCCGTATTTAGTTAGTTTATATCAAATTCTCAAACGGGATTTGCCTTTTTCAATTACTTGGACAAATATTAGGGCATGGAAATGGATATTGAGCTTATATTTTTGCAGGTACAAGGGTACAATTTTGTTGTTGGTTAACCTTACCATAAAAAAGGAAAGGAAAGTTAAGGGCATGTGGAGGAGTACAGACGCGTAGAAGTGCCTCGAGCCCAAAACCAAATCCAAAATCTATATCGATTTATGTGTATATATATATATATGTGTGTGTGTGTGTGTGTGTGGTTCGGATGTGGCAATTTTGGTATTCGAGGCAAATCATTCCCCGTGCTTGTAAATGTTATATTTAAAAAAAAATTAAGGTTACGTTTTTCAATTGTAAATTATGATAAACACGATAATTATTGGGAGATAAATAAATAAAATAAAAGAAGAACCAATAATCTAATGGACCCTTTTGTTCGGGTTACTCCACGCAAGAATCATTCCACTCCATGGCGAAGTACATTATGCATGCATATGCGTATGCATTGAATTCTTCTGCCCCAACGTTCTCTCCTCAATTTTATCAGTTTTTAATTTATTTTAAAAAAAAATTCGATGATTATTCTTACTGGAATATATATATATATATATGTATGTATGTATATAATGTTTAAAATCATTACAATGTCGAGCAGTACTTATAGTTACTGTTGTGTCACACACACACATATTTTTATGGTAAATTATTTATATATATATATATATATATTCATAATTACTACAAACAAGTTATAAATTTAAGCCTTCATTAGAGCATTGATGCTCTTTTGCATTTACATTCCTGCCGAGGATTAAATATATTATTTTATATCTCCATGTTTATAGTTACTTATGATTATTATTGCAAACTCGGGTTTGAATAACCCTTTTTCATGTCTTAATTATGGTCTAGTAATTGTTGTTAAACAAAAATATTCCACGATTTTACCATGTAATCGCTAACCAGTAATTTGTACGTGGTCAATTATTTATTGTTTACCAGATTATCAATTTAAACGTAAATAATTTAACCAATAAACCAAATAATTTTTACCGATAAAATTTCCAAAGATTATTAGGTCCTTCGAACAAAATTCAACAATAACTTTGCATATAAACTGAACAGAAATTCAAATTGACATAAACGTTTAAACCCGAAAATATCCTTTTTTTATTCACTTTTAATTTTATTTTTTGGGAGGGAAAAAAGAGAGGGCTAGTTGCCACAATAATGAGACGTGCTGGCGTAAGCATGCGTCATCTGCTTGTCGTTTAGGGCAAAGCCAACAAGACATTATTATTGTGAGACTTTTGTAATGGAGATACTTTCAAGAGATTTGGTTAAATCTTTTTATCATTTACTATTATTATAAAATACTTTTAATATTGTAAAATTTTGGAGAGATGATGATGAGAGAAGGGTCAAGCATGGATATGCAAACATGGAGGCCATCATGTCCCCTCCTTCCCGAACCCTCTGTCCTCGTCAAAAGGTCTCCACATCCATATTTTTTTTCCCAAGTACGGTTCCATAATTCATTCTCGTTACGGTTATATACTTACTACCCTACACAATCCATGCAAAGCTTTTCTTTTGCCAATTTCTATGTAATTTCCGGTACTTAGATTTCCGGTAAGTTTAATTGTCGGTATACAAAAAATTCTTATTTTCAATTACAAATCATGATATGCTATCTGTAATTTGATATAAATAGTTATTTTGGTGTGATTTGCCGGCCACTCGCTTTTCTCTCGTGCATTTATTTTATTTCCCTTGCGTTCTCTCAAACTTGCATGGGAAAGTATTTGAGCCGGATGATGATTAGAACTGTATTATATATATATATATAATACATATATATATATATATATATATATATATATATATATATA